>NC_142786.1:7177500-7477500 GCF_988280905.1 Pimephales promelas | reverse complement strand
AATACACGTAAACCGTACTGGTGTCATGATAATGATCATTTAATGGCACTTACACACTTTCGAGCTGTTGTTTTTCTCCAGCATGTACCTTAAACATGTTTTGTCTCTCTGTTCTCTTTTTTTGTTGTTGTCTCTCCTCAGGAGGAGAAGCAGTAGGATTCCTGCCATGAAATCTCTCTAAGAGGAGAAAAGCAGCGAAACCTAGAAAATCTACACCCACCCACGGGCAGGAGACAGGGGGAGAGAGAAAGAAAGAAAGAAAAAGAGAGAGAGAGAGAGAGTGAGTAGAGGGGTGCGTGAAAGAGAGGGGAAAGAAAAAGCGAGGGACAACAGTCGATGGATGCTGCTTGGACGCTCTGGTCGGCACAATATTCAGTGACAACGATTGGAGAGCTGCAGGGATGGATGGGAAGGGAAGACACATTCCTCCAGGTAATCGGATCTCATTAATGGCCGCCAGTGCTGTGCTGAGACCACCGTGTCTAATGCTTGTCATCATGTTTAATGAAATGCTCTTGAGTGAGTCTCAATGTGTTCCACTGTATGACAGCATCATTTTCAGCTTACTGTTGTCTTACCGGGAAACTTTTTTGCAGATTAAGATGTTCCACAAGAGTTTATAGTTCTTGCATTATGCTTGGTTTGAGTTCACTGTGTATTTTATTACTCAGCTCTCTATCTGGATTTCTTGATGTCAATTGTGGAGCAGTGAAATATTTTTGTATAATGGCGCTAAATTGTGTTGTTCACCCTTGTTCACAGAAACATATCGGTTCTACTTTCAGATCACAAAGACATATTGTATATATATGTATATATATTGTACAGAAACAATATATATAAATATATATATTGTACAGAAACAATATATATAGATATATAATATATATTAGGGCTGTCAAACGATTAATCGTGATTAATCGCATCCAAAATAAAAGTTTGTGTTTACATAATATATGTGGTTGCACTGTGTATAATTATATATATATATATATATATATATATATATATATACACACTTGCATGTATATTTAAGAAAAAAAATATTTATATATAAAATATTTATATATAATATAAATTATATATAAATCTATATACATGAAAATAATTCTTAAATATATACAAGCATGTGTGTGTATTTATATATATATATTAAATAATTATACACAGTGCACCCACATATATTATATAAACACAAACTTTTATTTTGGAAGCGATTAATCACGATTAATCGTTTGACAGCCCTAATATGTATGTGTGTGTGCGTGTATATGTGTGTGTGTATACTGTATATGTGTTTGTGTATATATATTCAAACTTGATTCATTAGTGGCGTGATGTGTGTATCCAGCAGTATCTCACGACCAATTCGTACGAATTCGTACGAGTGATTCAAAAGTGGCTAATTCGTACTAATTCATACGACCTCACTCGTAAGAATTTGTACGATTTGTCTAAACCCACGTGACGGTTATGTTTAGGGGCGGGGTCAGGGGTAGGTCATTCGTACAAATTCATCCGAATTGGCTAATTCGTAAAATATGTACGATTTAGCAAAATCGTACTAATTCGTACGAGTGAGGTCATACGAATTGTTGCGAATTAGCCTCCTTGTAAAATTCGTTTCTTAAAAATAAATTTCTTTGCACTTGAGAGTTCATTAACTTGGTGACAATGGCAAACGCACAACGTTCAATATTACACTTTTTCAAGAAATTACGGAAAGATGAGCCTAAAAAAGGAGAAAAAGTGGCATCTACATCGGAACCTTCTTCACCTTTCCATGAGGAGACAGCGATTGAAGCTGTTACAAGAGGTTTCCCATTTCCAGGACAGGCACTTCATCACTGGACTAGTAGTGAGACTTCCACGACACAAACTGTCGGAATATACAACTTAAACAGAGAAAACAACATGTCATTTATGGTCATACAGATAAAATAAGACATCATTCGAAACTGTAAAGGGTCTATTTTTATCTGTGTACACTCACAGAAAAAACAAATCATTGCTCTTTTGTAAAATAAAGAAAAACAGAACTGCCCTCTCAGTTTCCTTTCCATTAAGTTTGTGGAGCGCGTCACAAAAATGAACTGAAACTCAGTGGCTACTAGCAAGCTCTTGCGTGTCATCTGAACTCTTGTTTTGGGTTGGTGCATAGCATAGACATATACACTAGACGTCACCTTGGGGTTCTAAGCATGCGTCAAAACCGCCGCCATCTTGGAACAGGGGTCTTGTCATAGGAAGTAGCTAGGTAACGCTGCTATCTCTGGCTTTACTTCAAATTCATTGATGGTGGCGGACTTTTGTGCAGCGTATGGTGTTCACGGATGAAATCTGAACTAGGAAGAATGTTTTTTTTTTTAAATGAAACTTTTTTTTTCTGGAATCCATGATAAATACATGTCTGACCGTTGGAACAAACCAAAATAATGAGAAAAATCGCATTCATTATGATTTGTGGTGATTTTATTTCCATTAGACCTGTGTCTACATTGACTCTGACGTATTAAAGTGGAGGGGCTCCCCTGTTTCAAGATGGCGGCACTATTGACGCATTTGTTCCAATGAACTGCCGTAGCCAAGGTGACATCTAGTGCATATGTCTATGGGTGCATAGATGGTCTCTTCTTCTTCTGCTCTTTTTTTGATGGTTAACAAGCATTACCATGCATACCCACTTCTGGATTGGAGTGTGGATCGCCTCTGACTGACTGTATTCGTCGTCTGACTGTATACTGAATCGTGTAGGGATGCACAATATATCGGCCAGCATATCGGTATCGGCCGTTATATGTCCATTTTTAATGTTATCGTTATCGGCCCGGTAAGAAAATGTGGACGATATATTAAAGCCGATGAATAATGTATTATTCCCTTTAGCTGAGACACTTGTTGAGCACTGTTTATGTTTTATGTCTTGAAATATGATTGAAATCTCTTCAAAAAATGAAAATACGGTTCGGTACAACATGTGCAGCGCAAATCTGTCATATCGGCTATACAACACTATAATGAGAACATCATTATAATTGTGCGCTTGGGACATGGATTT
The DNA here is from genome assembly GCF_988280905.1 of Pimephales promelas. NCBI lineage: Eukaryota > Metazoa > Chordata > Actinopteri > Cypriniformes > Leuciscidae > Pimephales > Pimephales promelas. The sequence continues at coordinate 7,474,442 of NC_142786.1, read as the reverse complement.
AATTGTGAGACTTTTGTTTTTGTAATCAGGCTCTCAAAATTAGATAAAAATTTGGATTTAAGTTTATCGGCCGATATATCAGATATCGGTTATCGGTATCGGCCAAAATTTTCATATCGGTGCATCCCTAGAATCGCGACGTCCGTACAATGATATATATAGACTATATATAGATATATAGTGCCGAGTTTTGTTCTGCACTGTAACAAAACAAACGTCAAGCTAATCTAGTAAAAAATATACATTTTTATTTGTAAAAATGTTGAAAAGATGGGCTGGATTTTCATGCTTGGGTTCATTATGTTATTTTGTAATGGTGTATTTAAACCTCTCCAACAAATACTTAATAGACTTAATAGGGACTGTTTACACGACACCATTTTCAACTAAAAACTTAAAAAATGTTATGCTTTTTGGCCATTCGTTTTCACCATAAAAGCATTTTGGGTGCCTGAAAACGCAAACCTTTGAAAACGGGTTTCAAAGTGCAAGTTTTTGAAATCGTTCTCCTTGTAAACTACAAAAACGCGAATCTCTGAAGACGATGAAGTCATGCACAAGGGGATTACATGGTCAGTCTATAGTTTGTCATCGCCATCTAATGGCCTGGCAGGAGAACACAGGGTTTTTATTCGTTTTCGCGGATCCGTGTGAATGGGGATCGTTTTGGCAATGGCGTCGTCTGTACGCGAAAAACTCAAAGGAAATATTTCTCCGTTTTAAGCATGTCGTTGTTGTGTAAAAGTACTCTTAAAATGTCAATGAGCAATTTTTTCTTTTTCATTTTGAACAAAAAAAGAAGGCGTTTTGATAGTATGTAGTTAAGAAATGATGGCCATGTATATTCACTATTATTATCATCATTGTTACTGAAATAAGCATTGTATTAAAAATAAAAAATCGGTCACATGATTGTACTCATACTTGAAATATATATAGTAATGCAGTCAGCTGACATATTTAGCTTTATTAATAACAAACAATCTAATGTTCTTCAAGAAAGCAGTGGACCATAGCCCTAAATATGTTTTGTCCAGTTCAACATGCTTGAATTGCTTCATATAAAAGATGTATCCATGCAAAGAAATCTCAATTACAACTGTCTTGTGACTGTTCATAGCTGCCTGGCTACTATACATTCCCAATGGGACTATGAGTAGTTTGGTTATGAGCTAAAAGATATGACCCTTCTGGCCTCTGCATTGTATTGTGATATTTGGCTCTTAAAGTTATACTATATTCTGAAATGTGCATCCAACGTGGCGTTTGATCGTGATCTTAGTAACATATATTTGGGCACACTGATGACAATTTGTGCATCTGGGTTCAAAATGTCCTCAGCAACTGATCTTCCAACACTTCAGGATCACACACTCATCTCATCTGCTTCTTCCTCTAACCTTGGGCTTTGATTTCAATCTTTTTATGTGTTTTTATTCATACCCATCTTTTTCCACTTAAACTCAGGTTCCTGTTCACACTCTCGTATTCCCTCGTTTGACCGAGCTGTATTTTTGTTTATGACTCCAGCCATGGTATGGTGCGAGCGGGGAATTCAGGTGCTTCTCACCACTGTGGGAGCATTCGCAGCCTTCGCCTTGATGACCGTGGCCATTGGCACGGACTACTGGCTGTATGCTCGGGCCTTTATCTGCAACAGCACCGCCAACTCCTCTCAGGATGACCCACACAACAAGGACAAGAAGGATCCTGGAGCTCTCACCCACTCCGGCCTCTGGAGGATTTGCTGCCTGGAAGGTAAGTGAACAGCTGTGTTTGTGTGTGGGGGCGAAGGTATGGATTGGGTCATGTGTGGATGTATGAGAGGGGGAAATGATGCATGAAGGAGGTCCCCACCTGTGCAGTTTGCATAAGTGATTCATGAAGGGAAAATGGTTGGATTTGAGCTTGTGTTATACAGTCTGGATGGCCTAACATTTCATGTTTTTGCATCTCTGTTTTGATCAATGCCACTTAATATACATTATTTGCATGGGCAGGTCAAGTGCCCTAAGGCAATGTTTTTATTAGGTACATTTTATTTATTACCATAACTGGACCACATGCTTGGGGTCATTAACTCTTTCCCCGCCACTGACGGAATATTCCGGCTTTCCATGTGTTCACTGCAATACAGTAGGAGGCGCTATTACGCATCTTCTGAAAGAGTAAAGAACCTTTGGATCAAAACACAGGGAAAAAAAAGAGCAGAAGTAAGCGATAAAAGCATTGCAATTGTCATAATTTATGAAACTTATCCACATTCCCAAGTGTTGATGGAAAATGATGCATGAAGCTTGAGTAAAATGTTTTGTTGTTGTTGTTTAAAAGCAGAGGATCTCTTCTTTTTTGACATATTGCATGTTCAGATATTCATACAACAATATATTCTGGGGGCCATGACATTTTTTGTAAAAATGATCAAAAAACCTGGTGGGGATGGAGTTAAGATTGTTTAATGTTTTAGAAAAAAGCCTCTTATGCTTATGAAGGCTACATTTATTTGATATAAAACATTTAAATATAAAAATATGATATAAAATAAAACTCGGTAAAAACACTAATTGCAATATTGTGAACTACTATTACAATTAAAAAAAATATTACTGTTTTAGTATATTTTTAAAAAAAAGCTTCAACAATTTTTCAAGATTACAGTCTACCAATGTGTCAACTTGCACAAAAATTTTGGCCGTCTGCTTCCACCAACATGGAGACATGTTACCTTCCAAAGGATCTTTTTCTTCCTGACTGGAAATTACTTTTATTGGTATAACCTGATGCAGGTTGATTCACTTATATTAAATACTATATTGAAAAAATGCTTGTGATATATAGTAATGTGCTACAGAAATAAAAACCAGTCAGAACCCTAACACAAACTGATTTTACTGTCTAGCTCTAGGGTTACTGTAAAGTTATCAACGTCATTGTGGTAAGCGTTGCCTCCAGATCCATTTAGTCACAGAGCTCTGCAATGTGGGGTATTCACGTTAATCTAGTTGTTTTAACAGTACGCAGTACCTCCTTTGCTCTAGCCAGGTCTCAAGAGAGGTTTTAAACAAACATGGGCTGTATTTTTTTCCACATTTGCATTAGAAACCTGAAGAGTACATGTCGATGGCTATGATTATGTGATGAGTCATTGCAGGTCAAAGGTGCCTGCAGTGCTCATTGCATTTGCAGAATAATCAAACAGACAAAACAGTCATTTTGACTTACTATATTGCTCACTCAATTTGTTCCCTGCGTTATATAGCGTAAACTAGTCTGCTTTTTGAGGAAAAGGTTTATTGATAGGGTTCATTACAAAATTACATTGTCCACTTTATATGTTTTTGTTATTATTAAGGTATATTTTATATATATACCTTTGGATAGGACAGTCAAGGAGAGACAGGGACTGTGGAAAGGACCACAAGCCGGTACTCAAGCTCTGGTTGCCGAAGCGTTACTGTCAGAGCACTACCCCCACATGGCTCCGATTTCCACTATATATCTTTTAATATTTTTATCTTGTACGCACAGAAGAACTTCTCACGAAATTTCTCTGCCCAATTCACAACACGTGTGTAAGCACATGAATTTGTTATAATCCTGTAAAAATACACTGTAGTACACTGTAAAAATTAATACGCTTTATCTAATCAATAAAATTGTGGCAACAGATTACAAGCAATATTATTAATTAAGTTGAACAAATTAGAATTGAGTAATAATTAATCAAATTAATTTCTTAAAAGTTAACCATTTAAAATGAGTAAAGTTTACACCCAAAAATGTAACAAAAATTTCTGAATAACAGACAGACGTCAAATATTAATTAAGAACTATTTATATGTTCTTGCCAACATTGAAGACACCTGATGTTTTACTGAAGGAGAAAACCGTAATTTTAAAACAATCCTAAAACAAACACTGATCACCATAATGGTGACTTAAATGTATGTTTTTTGTTTGTTTGTTGTTGTTGTAAGTTTTACTCATTTTACATGGTTAACTTTTAATGAATTGATTTGCTTAATTATTACTCAATTCTAATTTGTTAAATTGAATTAATAATATTGTTTGTAATCTGTTGCCACAATTTTTTTGATTACATAAAGCATATTCATTTTTACAGTCTAAATGACCATGTGCACAAGGTTAGTCATTTGCATAAAACACGCCCAAATCATGTCCATATAAGGGCTTTCCGCACAACCTTTCATTCACTACCTTTTGTCGTTCTCTGCAGTCATTTTTTTATTCAGACCCAGATTACAGACCTCCGATTAGCCAGCTGTACATACACGTAAATCTGCGTTATTCCGAGAAATAACAGGGTTTGTTGGGTCGGATTGCTTTCTCACCTCAACCGAACCACCCCAGAGTTCGTTATCAATCGGGACAAAACGGTCTCGTTCAGGTGATCTCTGCTGAACAAACCGAACTAAGGGATAACACCAGGTTCCGAGACAAAGGCGCCGAATGAGTCAGGTGTGCAAAATAATAACCTTGGCAGTAAATTAAGACAGAAAGTACTGGAAGACACTGGGAATATGCAGTGCACCAACATGTTGACTAAAATGAATGGTTTAAATCACACGAGAGAGAGGGCACCGCATGATGCCTTTGACCTGTGGTGACTTACAGCCATTGACGTCTACTATCTGACATTCTGAATCTATTTAGAATAAAACACCTCACCGACTGTTGGACTGAACTTCATTTAGACCCCCTTTTTTGACTTTTGTCAATTTTTATTTAAAGTGCTACTTTATTTAGTTCAGAAACCAGAAAATATGGTGACACTTTTGAAGGATCTCTCTCTCGCATTCTCTTTAGGATTGAAGAGAGGAGTGTGTTCCCAGATTAATCATTTCCCAGATGATGCTGATTATGACCAGGATGCTGCAGAGTACCTTTTACGTGAGTCAAGAGTGTTTATTTGTGCATGTTTTTGGCATATAAGATGTTTGGTACACTGTAAACCCGAATAAGTTGGCATAAGTCTAAACATTTTAGGCAATCAGTCACATCACATTTTTAAGGTAAAGCTGCAGTCCGGCGTTTTTCCTCTTGGTCGCCATCTCTGTTCGAAATCTGCAATTGCAGTCATTCGCGGAATTATCAACTTTATGTAAGTTGTACTGCAACACCCTCAATATGGCATGGCGCGGATGAACACAATGTGAACACATTCAGAAATACAGATTATTCTTTTTGGAAGTATGACCAACATAATAATTTTCAGCGGAAAATGTCAAACATCCACTTTTGTTCTGGTTCTGCCATTGGAGTAAATTGGGCTGATTAAATCTAACAATCGCTTATAAGTTATCGTATCACGCAATTATGCGTGTCACGCAATCTTTAGCATTTTACAGCGGGTGAATCTGTTGTCAATGGTGATTGTCGTTTGATCCTTTCTGGATCCGCCATCAAATCTATAAGTTTAATTATAGTGCTGTGAGAAAAGTCTATAAATCTCCACCTCCAACATCCTCACACGCAATAAAGCCTACTAGCCGAGATTCCTTCTTTAATTGTACAGATATGACGTAATGATGCAAAGACATGCTCAAATCTCCCGCGGAAATCCACCAGTACCACTGGAATTAAAAACATTATTACACGCTTACCGCTTTGAATCGAGCTAAGGCAAGCAGACAGTTTTTAACCCCCAAAAAAGCTACGGACTGCAGCTTTAAGAAATTTTAAGTTTAAGTATTAAGTAAGCAGTGTGAAAGTATGCTTGTGTGAAATATTTGAGTAAGACAACACCAAATGAGACAGACACGTCAACAGAGAGCGCTTGCTGAAGAACAGAAAGCGGATGCTTGTGTCTGCCGGCGTCGCTTTGTAAGCTTCCACGTCACACGTAATGTCATGATGAAACACCAATCATGATTGGGCTAGTATCATTCATGCTTCAGAGGCTGGGGGCTATCCCCAATAGGGTTGGGTATCGTTTGAATTTGAACGATTCTGGTTCCGATTCCTTGTTTCGATTCCGGTTCCTAACGATTCTCGATTCTGATTTTTTTAAGAGGCAGGGTCAAAAAAGTTAAACTAACCTTTCTGAAGGAAATACTCCTTTTGTCACAAATTTAGCATTTTGCCGAGATTTCGTTATTTTTAGAAAAGTGAAGCCACACTTTGGATCGTCGACGTAAGCTAGTCATGTTCGACTCGCGCGGTTATGCCAATACTTCCGGTAGACGCTTCTTCGTTGGTGTTGTTCAGCGGTTTCTTCTTCCGCTCGGCGGACTGTGAATATCGAAACTAGGAATCGAAATTTTAACTTTTGAACGATTCCCGGGAAAAACGAAAAGTTAGTCCCATTTCCAATCGATACTCGATTCTCGATACCCAACCCTAATCCCCAATGTGTCATATCGGCACAGTTCGAGTCCCCTCCAAAGGGAACTGGCTAGCTTCGTCCAGCTAATTCAATAAATGCTACTGTGCTAATTGGTAACACAATACTTTGATAGCATTTAGCATAGTATAGCTCTGAGTAGAAATTGTTGTACAAATGAGTACAATATAAAATATTTAACATATATTTATTCTCAAACTAAGCTCATGCTTGTCACAATTAATTATTTTGAGCATTTGGGTTTACAGTGTATGGGGAAAACAATAAATTTGAACATTCATTTGTGCCATTTTTTTTCTCTTATCAGGTGTAGTCAGGGCCTCCAGTATATTTCCTATCCTCAGTGCCATATTATTGCTGCTAGGTGGAGTTTGTGTGGCATCTAGTCGGTTCTACAAGACCAAAAGACACATCATTTTGGGAGCAGGCATTTTGTTTGTAGTCGCAGGTAACATTTCTCAATATGACAGCATCCTAGTTTAGAAATTTGTGATGAGGTGAATTCATAAAACTTTTGTGACACTTTTTGTGTGTCAGATTTCTACGAAGCCCCTATAGGAGACATGATGGTGGAAAAAAATACAAAATGGGAGGAATGTTGCGTTCTCAATGCTTCTGCGTTCCCGAGCAAGTTTGCATTTCTTGGGCGAACTCAAAACAATTGCCTGAGAACACAAAACCATTAGAAAATATTTTTTCTTCCCATGTCCCTTTTGGGGCTCCGTAGATTTCAGTGTCTTACTTTGTCTTTTATTTTTAAAAGGTTCAAATATTTTTAACAAAAAGTGAATTCCCTCCAGATTCTTCAATCTGAAAAATCAATCTGTTGACCTAACCCCCTCCCATTTTGTCTTGAATTGATACAGGCCTGAGCAACATCATAGGTGTCATCGTATACATCTCTGCAGCGCTCAGTGACATCTCCCCCAAAAAGGACGAGGACAAGAAGTGGCACTACTCCTACGGCTGGTCCTTCTACTTTGGCGGCCTGTCGTTCATTCTGGCGGAAGTTGTAGGCGTGCTTGCTGTCAACATTTACATCGAGCGCAACAAAGAACTTCGCTGCCGCTCGCGCACTGACCTCTTCCGCAGCACGACTTCTGCTGTGTTACGCTTGCCAGGATACCGATTCCGCCGGCGCTCCTCCCGGTCCAGCTCGCGCTCCACAGCGGAGCCGACCCGCTCCCGCGAACAGTCCCCGACCTCTGCCATCGATCCAAAGAACTTCGGCCCGCCCCTGGCCGCCGGCCCACCGCCGTTTTCAGTAGCCACGCTCCCCAATCCACATACACACGCCGGAGGAGGAATGGGAGATATATCGATGTACACGCTGGGGAGGAAAGGGGAGCCACCCATGTACGGCACAGTCGACCGTGCCACACTCTACCAGCTGCACAATTACTTTCCGACAAAGGAGGGAGACGGTGGAGCGCTCATGACGGGAACGCTGCCTTCTCGTTCCAAGTCGAACCTGGCCGCGTCGGCCAACGCCACCCTCAATACCTCGTCTTCATCCGGCCCCCAGCAGCCGCCGCTATCCGCCGGCTCCTCCGCCACCATGGAGAGGGATCGAGGGCTGGGAACCTTGGATCGACTTGGAAAAGGAGACAGTTCAAACACTAACACTCTCAACAGGAGAACAACACCTGTGTAACAAAAGGCTCGAGGAGGGAGGGAAGAGAGCGACGGGAAAAACAAGCGATTACACGAACTGCAAGTAAGGTGAGAAGTAGGAGAATGTGAGAGACAAAAAGAGCAAGAAAGGGCTGAGAAACGGAATAAGGTCCGCTCACAAGACGACAAAGAAGTGAACAAGAAGGCAATACATCCTCTTTTTTTCTCTCCATTTCTGTTTTTGAACATGGTGACTTGAGTAACAGAATTCCATCCGCACTTCTTATTGATTCATGTTGAAATACTCGATGTGTGTGATGGTGATATTTCGGTTCTTCAAGCTCTTTTTATTCCAGTGCTTTATCATCAGGTTATTCCTGTAACTTATTTGGCATTCCAATATAGTTGTTGTTGTTGATTTTTTATTATTATTATTATGGTAATTGTTATTGTTGAGTTAACTTAAACATTATACATTTTTATCAAGCTATTTTTTTTTTTTGCACAAGTATCCATTTTAATTTATTTCCGAATCCTTTCGAATGATGAACTAAACTGTGATTTTTTTTTCTTGCACATGTTGACACAATATTTCACGATGTCATTCAGTGTCAAGCATGTGTTAATTCTGCTAGAGTGACGACTATTACTATTATGACTTTTTTTTAGTTTTTACAAAGATTAATAATACTTAGATCTGTGGAATTTTTCATTGTAACCGTAAGTGTACAAGTAGTTAAGTCTTCATATAAATATATTTGATTTATTTATCATATTAACAGTCTTAATATCGTTACGATGGGATAACAAATATAATGAACTGCTTTTGAGACAAAAGAAAGAGACAGAATACAGAAGTGAAAGGCATTCATTCCAGGGGAGCAATACGTATACCTAAAAACCTCACCAGAAAAGACAAAAAAATCGATTAAATACATAGTATATTATGAATATAAATATATATATAAAAATGTGTGTGCGTGTGTGTGGGGAAAAAAAAACTTTTTGGTAAAATAAAATATGATATATTCTATGAATGTCTAAAACTCAGATCTGTGTGCATACTGTTAGCAGTTTTGACTGCAGCATTATTTTCATGTTTATTTGTAACTTTGTATGCATGATTCATATCCAATATATGATATATTCATAATGCTCTGCCTTTTGGCTTTGTGTCCATTGCCTGAATGTGTTCATGCGAATTAGGGAAAACCCAGGGGGCTAAAGAGGGATTTGATACTCCACAGTTTATAAACATATATTTCTACAGAGGAGGCTTCCAGAGGAGTCATGAGCGAAGATACACAGGTGTATTCTTTGCGAAAGAGTTTTATCGACCAAACGTGATTCACGTATCAATTCTCCTCCCCCTTCACAATCACAACCCAGATAGCAAACTGACATTGAATCAACGTGGAAATATGACATCGAAACAACGTTGATCTGACATTGTTTTGCTCATCGAATTAACGTTGAACCAACGTCATTCTTTCAAAACTAACGGAAAATCAACTTGAAATCAACGCGTTGTTTCAACGTTATGAAAGCAAACCAATTTTCGATTTCATTTAGCTTTGAAGAATGCCGCGTCTGACGTTGGTTCAACGTTAATTCGATGCGCAAATCAACGTTGTTTCAATGTCATGAGAGACGTCGTTTCCACGTTGATTCAATGTCAGTTTGCTGTCTGGGAATGTTCACAATCCTTTTAATGTATACTTTACCTTTGCAGTTTATATAAACCACACATCTCGCATATTTCAGGGTCTCTTGCTATATTATTATTTATTAAGAATTTCTAAATTAAACAAACTTCAACAACATAAGGGCAGATCCTTTGAGCGCTGCTGATGATGCTGTGAAGTGATTCTCGAGTGACCAAGTATTCCAATGTATAAAAAACAGCTTTCAATCTATTCCTCAGTCCTCCTTTTCTTTACTTGCAGCCTTCCCTCGGATCCTACTGGTGGAGCGAAGACGCGAGGAAAGGTAACGAGGATACACAAATAAGAAATGAGAAGCACCCATAGTAAAGGACAACCTTGATGTTAGCAATAGCATTTGGCTAAGCTAACAAAGCAATACTAATGGAATGCAAAGAAGTGGATTTTCAGCATTCTGGAGTCACTTTCTCTGGAAAGGCTCCCTTTGAATTTGGCCAAAATTAAGTATCTCATAAGGCTTTAAAATGCTGTATAGGTAGTCAGCCCAGTCCCCTCACAAGCCTTCAGGAGACATGCATTTTTTCACACACACAAATAGAGTAATATGAAAGAAAGTAACGCATTAATGCATGCGCCTTGCTCCAGGGAAGGACATGAATGAAAGAAACAATTCTCTAGTGTGTCAGTTCACTTTTATATAAAAAAGCAGACTGAGGGGGCCTCGTTTATATGTGCCCTGCGTTTGTCCATTCACTCCCACACGGATATTTAGTCTTAGGCTTCCTACATATATTTCAGAGAAGTGTCAGGCAATAAAATGTCATCAATCTGAGTTACAGTTTTAGTCAGCACCAACAAAGCTCCTGTCCAACCCACAAACAGCAGCCACAAAATACTCTTCAATGAAACATGATGTTCAGGATCAAACTTAATCACACAATAATAATAGCTATAAAAAATAGTTATAAAACTAGAATTTTACTACCGTAGCCGAGAGAGCTCAACGGGCTGCAACTGAAGAAAACACCTGCAAATAAAAAAAACACCCGCAAATAAAGAAAACATCTTTCAGTTACTTCGGAGTGCGCAGTGCACTTGTGTGACCGTTTGGAATGCACTTGATGAAGAAAACAACCCGCAATGGGAACCGGGACCATAATAGAGGCAAGGTGGGCCTGGTTCGTGAAGCGTCGGCAACCAAGGTGGAGCAGGATCGGCAGACGACCAGGGCAAAGCAGGATGAGGCGGAGACCATGGCGGAGCAGGATGCGCAGGCAGCCATGGCAGTGAAGACCCTTCGGGCAGCCACAGCGGAGCAGGCAGTGCCGGCAACCAGGGAGGAGACAACACTTACCTCAGGTGGCCAGGGAGGACCAAATACTTCAGGTGGCCAGGGCGGACCATGCAGTTCAGGTGGCCATGGTGGCATGGCCTCCATGGTCCCATCAGGGGACCTACTGCCCCTCCCCAAACTTTTATTGGGGGCAGCTATGGGGTTATGGACCGGGACAGGCCCCGGTTCAGGAACAGACACCGGCTCGGCCATCCTATCTGGAGATACTGGCTCGAAAGATGTGGCGTGCACAGTCTCTGGATCGGCAGAGGTGATGAGAACAGGCTCGGAGGCGGCCATCTTGTCCGAAGACACTGGCTTGGCAGACGTGGTGTGAACAGTCTCTGGATCGGCAGACGTGACAAGAACAGGCTCGGTGGCATCCGTCTTGTCCGGAGACACTGGCTCGGCAGACGTGACGAGAACAGTCTCTGGATCGGCAGACGTGATGAGAACAGTCTCTGGATCGGCAGACGTGAAGAGAACAGGCTCTGGCTGGGCAGACGTGACAAGAACAGGCTCAGTGGCAGCCGTCTTGTCTGGAGACACTGGCTCGGCAGACGTGGCGTGAACAGTCTCTGAAATTGGCAGACGTGACGAGAACAGTCTCTGGCTGGCCAGACGTGACGTGAACAGGCTCGGTGGCAGCCGTCTTGTCTGGAGACACTGGCTCGGCAGACGTGGCGTGAACAGTCTCTGAAATTGGCAGACGTGACGAGAACAGTCTCTGGCTGGGCAGATGTGACAAGAACAGGCTCGGTGGCATCCGTCTTGTCCGGAGACACTGGCTCGGCAGACGTGACGAGAACAGTCTCTGGATCGGCAGACGTGAAGAGAACAGTCTCTGGATCGGCAGACGTGACAAGAACACGCTTGGGGGCAGCCGTCTTGCCTGGAGACACTGGCTCGGCAGACGTGGCGTGAACAGTCTCTGGATCGGCAGACGTGACGAGAACAGTCTCTGGCTGGGCAGACGTGACAAGAACAGGCTCGGTGGCAGCCGTCTTGTCTGGAGACACTGGCTCGGCAGACGTGGCATGAACAGTCTCTGGATCGGCAGACGTGACGAGAACAGTATCTGGCTGGGCAGACGTGACGTGAACAGGGTCGGCGGCCGCCGTCTTGTCCGGAGGCTCAGGCTCGGCATACTGTTTTTGGCCTACTTTATAAGTATGCGATTTCGGATGCAGAGATTGTGTTCAGCACAGACCTTATTTCAGATATTTAACCAAAAAGTCAATAAAAAAAAAAGACAATTAAAATGTGGACTCTGAGGTTTGGCCTACAAAAATACACCATACCTTCAGGATTTACAACTCCTCTCCCATGGCCACATTGGATAGTATTGGGATTGTATGTGCACTTCAGAATCTGGGAAGAAGTAGTTGGTTGTAGTTTGTGTATTAGGTTTGAGGTCATCTATATGCTAAAAGTTGAACTTGTGGCAGATTTGCACATGTAAAGCTTTCTTTTCTAGAAAACCAGGTCAAAAATATAGTTGATACATTCTGCATCATGTGTTTGTTAGAAATGTTTATGCAATAAAAAATGATCTGAAAAAAAATTTACTTTCTCTTTACACTACCTGCTTCCGACTAGCTTTAGCAAGTAGCAATTAATGATTCACAACTCTGATGTTATCTATAGATGCTACTAGCTATTTAAAGAAATACGTCATCAAATATTTTCATGGGGTCTTTAGGATCAGGTGTCCTATCCAATACCGTTAGTGATCATTAGCTGGCTGAAAGTGTACAGTATGTGTCAAATGTATGTGCAGAGTTTTTAGAGGTCAAAAAGGGCAGAGTTTAAAGATAGTCGGACATAAACAAGCTGTAACTCATTAGAAGATTCAGTTGCTGTGCCCTGAAGATTTATCTAGGTCACACTGTGACTGAAAGTAAAGATACCTGATATGTATAACCAAAGCTAAACTTATATACAACACCCACTCCATAATGGTGTCTGTCATAGTTAGATGTTAATAAAATCAGCTATACTGATGGTCACTATTTCTACGAGAGGTTTGCGTGGCTCGGTAAGACAGGGGAACTGCACTTCCAATCTATGTTTGTGTTGCTTGCGTCCTCTAGAGCGCGATTGGCCATGCTCTAAATTTAGAGGAAACAGGAGGGAGGAAATTGGATGAGTGGGATGAACAGGGAGATGGAAATCTGGAAGGAGGTCAAAAATAAAATGACATGTGACAAAAAAAAAAAAAACAAGGTATGATGATATGGCTAATGTTTTATTCTTTATATCACATTGTCATTCATCCAAGTCAGAAGAAAGGTTGAGTTCACTCAATGATTGGCACGCTCAGTAATTCATCAGGAGAGCATGCTAAATATCCGAAACGGATGGATGGAAATAGGCAATAGAATCTCGGCTTCAGCATGAATGTCACTTCACATATATGACAAATACTAAAGTGCATGGATTGATGCAAATGTACAAAAAAAAGGTTTAGGATAAGAATCAGTGCATACAAAGGTCTGCACCACATAAGAAAAAATTATAGAAGTGTACACCTGAGAGCATAAAGATGCAATACGTAGTGACTGACTAACAAGTTCATATATATAAATAATACAAATAATAAAATATACTTGCACCCCGGTTCCCCGAGAAGCGAATAAGAAACTGTGTCATGTCATAGACGCTATAGGAACGTTTCCATTTTACCTGGTGTCTGATACACTTGTGTGCACATGCCAATCTGATTGGCCGAACGTGAGGACACAGTGATGCAGCATACTGCGTCACTGAAACTATAAATAGACACCTGAAATCAGCATCATCAGATTCTTATTGTCTGAAGAAGTTGCACTGGCATGACCAGGGCATGGAAATGTGACACGGTGTCTCGTTCCCTTCTCAAGGAAACTATGCTACATACGTAACCTGAGACGTTTCCCTTCGGGAGTGGAACTTCATCGTGGTATTGAAGCTTAAATACCAACGCTGCCACGCTATGGGATAGTACCTGCCCAACAAGGGTGTGTATCTACACGGACAGTTTTTGAGCGTGGACTGAGTACTGAATCAACCCTGAAGGACCCAAGGGTTAAAGCTGCCGTCTGCAACATTTTTTTTTGATCATATTCAGTGAAATCGACACTATAATCCGACAGAACAACATAAATAAGCATACCTCCAGATAATCCATGGTGTTGATGAATGCTGATGAGACGGTTGTGTTCACAGAAAACCTGGTGCGCACGCACTCGAGCACGAACTCTGTAGGAGGGTATTCGTTGATGGTGGGGGAGGGCCGTATGAGTTGTAAACATTCAAAATGTTGCCAAAGTCCACTCAATCAGCCATAGTTGCCGACGGCAGCTTTAAATTCCCATCTAGACTTTAGAACCTGATGAATGTGTGCGGAGAGGACCAACTTGCCACAACACAGACATCTTGTAAGGATGCACTCCTAATAGGTGCAACACTCCTAGAGGAGTGGGCCAGAGGAATTCGTTCCTTGAACACCACCAATTGTCGCTTGGCCTTCTGGTATCTGTCCACGATGACAATAATTGCATCGACAAACAAGTCAGAAGGTAAAATATATGCATTCAGGAGAAATGCTTTATCCCTCTCCTTAATCCATGTGAAGTTTTTAAGCAACAGATGCCGCTCTGTTGCAACTATAAAAGCCATCGAATGACCAATGGTACGGACCGTCTGCTTGGTTGCATAGAGAGCAAGATCTGTGGCCCAAGGAAGCTCATTTATCACCTTAGCTAATCGCCATAATCCTAGTCTTTGAGTTGGTCAGCCTGGAACGTCAGCAGAACTGACTTGCTGCCTAACCCACAAGACTGGACGTTACCCTACAGGGCTTTGAGGGTAAAGCTTCCACCTTCCGCATCATCCGGTACCGAGGGCCGAGGGAAGACAATCCAATTCGTCACATATTGACCCCTACTGTTGACTTAAGGTGTAATGAATTAATACAATTTACTCACCATTTAAAATTGCTTTGGCTGCTGCGAACTCTTAAATTCATTAACTTATCATGGCGTAAAAAGGCCCATCCCCACACACTAAAGCAGAATCCAAAACAAGGACTGGTGGGACGTTGTCCTGCTCCACTTCACGCTGAGTGAAAGGATAATTTTAGAATGAGGAGATACTAATTTATATGCCACTTTATTCAACAAGAAGAGCAGCTCGTTCTGCGCCTCATATGTCATTACGCGATTTCTACGTCATTGCACATGCGCAGCCCTTTCAGTTTTTCAGTTTTCAATCCGATCAAGTGTTTACATGTCCTCTCGATCGGATTTGAAAATGAATAAATCTCCCCTTTCAATTCGATAGAAATTTCATTTGGATCGAGCTCAATCGTTCGTGACTCTGCTATTCAAACTCGTTCATCAAAATCTTTTCCCGAGTCAACTCGTTCATTTCGTTCGTTGTTGAACCAAATGACACGAAAAAAGATTCGTTCATTTTGATAAACAAGGTCAAACAGGAGAGTCACGAATGCACATCACAGAACAGAGCAAGGCGACCATTTAAGCTTATAAAGCTTTAGAGCGTGAAGACCCTTATTCATCATCTGAAATCGTTTAAAGCCCTTTGAACAGTTTGCAGTTTGCACTGAAACTTTCTTTTGGACCTTGAACAGTTTGGTTTCCATTGAAGTCCATTATATGGAGAAAAATCCTGGAATCTTCTTTTCGACTGAAGAATGAAAGACATGGGGGTGAGTAAATTATCAGCAATTTTTTTTGTAGTGAACTACTCCTTTTAAGATTATATTAGTATATCTGTGAAATATTGAGACATTGCATGCATAATATCACCAATAGTACAGTATTTAGTGAGTTCTAGTGAGTACTATTAACCTAATTTGATGACGCTAGATGTTACAATGTATGGATAACATGACCATAACACTGCAATGCTTATGTTCTTCTGTACATACAGTAGCTATAACATTGTTATTTTGAATATGTGATCATTTAAATATTGTTATTTCTATTCTATATAGATCCACTACTGTTTAAATGTCGCAGCAAAATACTACCCATTTAGGAGATATACTGTACGTCTCTGACCGGACATCTTGTGACTGCTCACTTCCCCCCAGAACCTAACGTAGTCTTCATTACAACATGAGTATAACAACCTCAAGCAGCTCATTGAACGTGGCAGATTGAGGAAACTGCTCTGCCGAAGCACCCGCCTGCCTGTCTGCATTCAGAAGGACTCAAGGACCTTGCATGCTCCTCACCCAACACATTTCGCGTGAGTCGTCCCCCTTAATATAGCGTGCATGGGCATCTCCTAAACTTTAGACTTGACATTTTTTTCTAATTCCTGGTCTAAAGACAAACCACACAAACAATTGTTCAATGCAAACCAAACAACGCAAGCTCAGCAAACATGCAGCTTCTGAAGACAAATAAGCTGATAATGCTCATTTCAGACATCTATTCATGGTTTCAGTGACATACTGCACTGTGTCGCTATACGTTCTCACATTCGGCCAATAAGATTGTTGTGTTTAAACACATGCTGGCCCACGTGGAACCGTTCCCATATTGTCAATGCCATGACGCACCATCGAAAGTTACAACATAGTCTATAATCTTCATCAAAGTAATCATTGAATAAAAACAAAAACTGATAACAATGTAAATAACAGAACTTAAAAAGACATTTATTAATTTGGAACAATTTTCCTAGTTTTGCAAGAGGGGAAAAAAACACAGAGAGGCAAATTTTCTGTTGAAAAATTCAAATAATTAAAATAAATATTCTTTTGTTTTATAAAACAACACATTCTCATCCCAAGATGTCATATAACTGACGCTTTTGACCATACGTTAACATCTGACGTTTTAGGGTACCCTTTAACGTCAGTTAATGACGCTATCCTAGGGCGTCATCCAACTGACGCTTTACCTTTAGCGTCAGTTAGGTGACGAGGGTAGGTTTAGGTCTAGGGTTAGATAGCGTCATCTATGACGTTAAAGGGTAACCTAAAACGTCGGATGTTGACGTATGGTCAAAAGCGTCAGTTACTGTAGATGACGTCTTGGGATGAGAATGGGCTCTATAAAAAGGTCATATTAATACATTTGAATGAAAACACTCAGTTTGATTTTTAAACCAATGTATTCCTAGTTCAGATTGTTGCATTATCCAGCCCAACTGAGTAGGACAGCTATTTCTGTCATGCACCAGAGCCAACAATGAAAGTTTCTCATTATTATGATATGCTTTCCTCTAACACTTTCAATAACCGATTCTAGATCAGCATCAATGTCAGCGTTCACAATGAGAAACAGCAGGAGCAGCAGAAGTGGATGTGGAGGCTTTTAATTAATGCTTTTGATTTGAGTTCATCTCTTGCTGTCATCAAGAGACCACCTTCAGATGAAAAGGGCTGGTCAAAACCGGAGATGAATCAACTGGGCCTTTCATTACTGCCAGACTAAACCACAGATATAACAGAAAATGAGACTTTCAATATGGCTGGAAGCACCATCATGTAACACTAAACTGCCCTCTGTGCATTTGACAACATATTTCTACAGTTTACGCTGGTATGTATATTTTTCTCATTTCAATTTCTCAGTATATATCTGCAAATCAGCCATAACACATAAAGTTCCAGTAAATAATCATTATTTTATTTCTGATTTATTGACAATGCAGCAGTTTTGTCCACTACTAAAAAAATAAAAAATAAATAAGTAAAAGAAAAAGTGAGCGATCATGCTGTTTTTCAAATATGCAATGGGGGATTCCATGTGGTTGCTTCACGTCAAAGGCATTGCTGTTAATAAACAATCAGTGTCGACCGGCAGCAGAATAAATTCACTGATGTATCTCAAGCAGTTTTGTTGTGGGTTTCAAGTGGTTCTCTTATTTCCTTCACCATGGGTACAAAAAATAACATGGAGGCATAGAAGCTGATTTCCATGAAGGAGAAAATGTAGGTGTTTTGGGTATGTAGCCTACTTTGCCAAGACTTGGTCAAAGATTGCAAACGTCTTTAGAAACATAAATATAATACAAAACATAAATAAATTAGCTTATTTTCTGTTACTACAATTGTAAAGTTACAATCCATTTCACTTTGCCTCTGGAAACCCAATCATGCCAATTAAGGCATTTACACTACAATTATGTTTGAGCAAAATTCCAAAATTATAGTCCTAGATTTTAAATATTATGTTATGATCTTCAGAAAAGGTTAAATGAAACAGTATCCAAATAAAGTATCCAAGGTCTTCTTCTCTAAACAGCCCATCTGGTATATAAGCTAATCAAAATATACAGCATCAAATGTTATGCTATATTATATTTGTCATATAGAATATTATATCATTTACAAACAAACTAATAAAAGGAATAGTTAAAAAAATGAAATATTGCACATGAGTTTTACACAAAAGATGGTACAACATATAATCTGCAAAAATGTCTGGGTCACCTCCTGTTACGTTTCCAGCACCATACTCTCCTGTGCCAACTCATCTATAATCACATTGCCAACCACCGTGTGGTTGTGTGTGTGTGTGTGTGTGTGTGTGTGTGTGTGTATAGTTCATGAACCCCTTTTCCCCAGATTCACCAGGATAAATGGGACTACTGTTGTTATCCGTTCCACATTATCAGTAGGATTCAGTGCAATCTGAATGAGAAGCACACTTCAGCCTCCACACCACTAGATGTCACTGTTCTTCTTAGGTAGGCACCTTTTCCATGGACTGTATGGAAGAGCAAGGACCAAGAACAAGACCCCAGCAACAACAGCCAGAGCCCCTGCACAGCCCACACACGTCACTGACCATGACATTTCATGGCGTAGAGGTATGGATTGGTCACTTGCTAAGAATAAAAGCACTGATTGGTGGAAAATTATGAGGCAGAGGAAGATTAGGACACCTGTTGAGAGACAGAGGGGAAAAATGTCAGATGTGTGAGAGCTTATGTTTCTTGGCTTTTATCAGGAGTTTGGAATTGCCTTGTCTTTTCTGAATGACCCTGCCACAGCATTTGTGTTAGCATATATTGTCGGCTAGTTCTGCTCTTGCTCTCAATGTTACTGTTTCCAAATCTATCTCTGTTATTATATTTGTTGTAATCTTGCACTTTTTTGGCCAAACAGTTTCTTGTGCCTCATTTAAAAAAAAGTTAGACATAGCTCCATGGAGGACACAAATGTCCACGGCAAAAAACGGTCATAGAGCACAATTTAAGTTTGGTATCATTTTAAAGAAGACCCTTGGTAGATTATTGCTGAAGTAATAAAAAATGAATCCTTAAAAAGGTTGTTTAGGTTTAAGTTTATCAAAAATTTTTATGAACATTATTTTTTATGAAATATATATTTTATAAAACAAGTTGAACTCAAAACCGGCTAGAAAATCAAAGCCATTAATATAAATATGTTCTGTTCCTTACAAATTTGAGGTTGATATCTCAAAAAAAAAAAAAAAAATAGCTTTCTGCTTTATTATATGCCGACGCAGAAAAAAAAAGTTTTAATGGGTTTCAATGGGGCCATTTTTGTCCTAAAGGTGCTGAGTGGGAGTGTTTTGTGTCTCGTGTGCAAAAGAAAATGTATTTTTAAGGATATAGTGGTGAAATAGTAAAATTACAATAAAAATACACACCTGCGCCACATTTTATGCAAAAATATCCCTAAGGAGGCACAAGGGTTAAAAAATATATATATATAATTTGGCTATTCATTTGCACGACTTTTGACAACTGAAGACAACTTTTTGACTTTTAACTGAAGACAACTTTTGAAAATGTGTTTCAAAGTACAAGTTTTAAAGATACCATTATTGTCTCCATGTAAACTCCAAAAACATGAATTTGTGAAAACGGTGACGTCATGCACATGCGTATGACCGACACGTAATACGAGCACGTTCTCATCCCAAGGCGTCATATACGACGCTTTTGCCAAAGCGTAGACATCCAATGCACATGGCACCCTTTAGCGTCAAATGAGACACTTCGATTATGGTAGGTTTAGGTCTGGGGTAGTGTTAGGGTTAGACCACTAGGAGGCGCCTTCTGCCCCATATATATCTGCGTCTCATTTGACGCTAAAGGGTGCCATGTGGGTTGGATGTCTACGCTTTGGCAAAAGCGTCGTATATGACGCCTTGGGATGAGAACGTGCTCGTATTACGTGTTCGGTCTATAGGCATGTAGTTTTTCCTTCACTACATGACATCGCCAACTATTTGCTAGTAGCCAGACCTTCTGCCATCAGTCTGACTCTATCGCAGCTTTCATTAACAGCTTCCATCTCACTGACAAGAAAAGCAACTAATCACAGTTCGTTTTGTTCCGCGTCGTGGTTAGGGTCGTGAAAATGTAACGACACACACGTCTCCTGTGTCGGAAATCCTGTAGAATTCATTCAACCAATCAGATGATGACTTCGAAACTCCTGAAGTTTTTCCAGTAAGGTGTGTATGCATCAGACATTCAACCAACAGTCTGTGGGTGTGTGATGTCTGAGGCTGACACTAACTACTATACTGCCAGCTTGCACAATACAGCGTTTTTTAGTCATTTTTTTCATGTTGTGAAACGAAAAACTTTACGTTTTTAGTGCATCATTGTCATGTAAACGTACCTTTTGCTCATACAGTTTATTTCTTTTTACAGTTTATGTGAAGTATGGTATCAGCAACGCCAAGGTCACTATAATTCCCAGGAAATACACATATTGGTAAGTTTAAATGCACTGAAAGTGTTTTTTTTTTATGATTGCAAAAAAAAAAGCATGGTAAGCAGGTAAAAAGCAGGTGTTTTATGTAGTTAAAGGATGTTAGCCAATAGCATTATAATGTTACCTGACAGTATGAAGCAAGCTGAGGCTGGCTTCAAGAAGAACTGAACACCTTTGCCTACTGCCATGATAATGCACATAGCTCCCATCACCATCAGGAAAAGACTAATGATAGCTAACACAGCCGATGCTACTGTCAGATCTGAAAAGGGAAGAAGGTTTAAATCAGCAATAATTATGATGGCATAATGCACACATCTGCTGAGCTGAATTAACTGACAGAGAATGGTTTGATTTAAAGGTGCAATCTATGTGTTTTTGTCATCATGTTTAGATGGTTAGGCTGAGGTTTTTCCTGTGGCTGTCCATTTCAAGACACTCGTGTACTGAAAGAGTAGGCAATTTTAATGAAATAACTTAAAAATAATAATCATTAACCTTTTTAATTGGCACAATATTGCCTTTGTATATGATGCAGATGTTCTTATAAAATTGGGTAACAGTTTACGATAAGGTTCCAATAGTTAATGCATTAACAGATCAATACATTTGTTACAGTATCTCTGTTAATATTAGTTAATAAAAAATAGTTCTGGTCATGTTAGATCATGTCCACTTTATAATATTAACATATACAGCTTTTGAATTTAAGAATGGATTAGTAAATGTTGAAATTAACACTAAGAATAATCATTTCATTCATGTTGACTACTATTGTCAACAATTTAAACCTTATTGAAAAGTGGTTCGGATACTGTTGGAAATGTAATCATTAATTCCCTTCATATTATTATTCATGCTATTTTTTGTTGCTCATACAACATTTAAGTATCATACGTTGGTAAAAAAAATGTATAAATGGGGTCAGCGCTCAGTGACGACATAAAGAAAGACACATTAGTGCTATGGGATCTAAAGACGAAGAGGGGGATGTGCGATGACTCACCCTTTTCTGGCGTTTTCTGAAATAGGACAATGTTTTCTCCAGTGGTGTAGAACTTAAAGAAGGTGCAATTGGATTCTATAATGGGATCCAGGAAGGTGATGTTATTCTAACCGATCATTCATAAAGCTTTCACTCCAGTTGAGACATAATGCAACATTTTCTCTTACCTCCATGTGCATGCGAAGGCCCACAGATCTCCTGCTTTGGGTCCATATCTGACAGCCAGAATGTCTTGGTACAGCATTTCCATAAGCCATAATGTGCTACCAGACAAGTCTGATTGTTGTCGAAGTTCTTGGGTGGTGTAAGTTCCACCCAGAACTCTGTGCCCACCCCTAGCACAGTGAGCATAATGCCGGTTACAGCCAAGAATAACGTCAGCTTGATTTTGCCCTCTTGGCTTTCGCTGATTCCATCTCCAGAATTGGAGTGTGTTCTATGTCGGCGCTTGCGCCCGCCGCCCCGTGATCCCAAAAACCCTTCCAGCGCAGGTTGGTGTACCCCAGCAGATGCATTCCCTGTCCTTACCTCTTCATCCTGCACGATGAACGTGGACCACATGATTGATTTGCAGCTTCAGAGATCCAAATAAGTGAATGAGAGGCAGCAGCTTATTTTGAAAGGATATTTAAGTCTTCTTAGATGATTGAGGACAAAATAATCAGATGGGAGGTCAAACAAATATAGTTAGTGCTGGAAAAGTCTGAGTTAGATTGATCCTGCAAGATAAATCTAGGTCAGTCTAATGTGTTTCATATGTAGAGGTGTGACAGGCTTTGTCAGAGGAAGATGCAGCGGAGGATGTTAATTATGGAGGCGTTAAGGCCAGATAGACAGCTGAAGGAAGCTGGGAGCTGCAGGCATTGCCCATTCACACAATTGAGTGCTAATACAGCTTGAAGATGTGAATGATGATGAGGAGGTGATGAAGTCAGGGGTTGGTCAGACTGGTTACTCTAAAAATTAAGAATATGATTAAAACAGAAAATCAAACTTAAGCACAGTTTCAAGAAATGTTCATCATGATGACTAGTACCACCAGCTAACCCAAGATATTTAAGACATTATTTTTGTTCAAACAATGGAAACTTGTGGTAACCAAAACTATTTGGTAAACATCATTCTTCAAAATGTCTTATATTCTGTTCTGCATATATATTTATATATTCATGTTTGTGTTTCTTTGTTAATCTTCTAGTCTGTTAATTAGTTCAGTTCTCCTCCGTTCTCTCCCTGTTTGTCTCCATGGTTTCTAATTGATTGGGTTCCTCGGTTTAGTTGTGTCTATTTAGTTTCTCCCTCTGTCTGCAGTTTACAGTATATAGGCTAAGCCCTCATTTTGCATGAGTTCTTTGTTGCAGTATTAGTTAGAATAGTTAAGAATAAGAATAGATAGGCACACCTGGGTAAAAGGCCCATTTGACTTTGTTCTATTTTAAACCACTAGATTCAGCTAAGCACTTTTCTTAAAGTGCCCCTATTATGGATTTTTGAAAATGACCTTTCATGTGGTGTGTAACATAGTTCTAAGTGAATGAAAACATACTGCAAAGTTTTAAATCTGAAAGTGCACCATAAATGAAGTTATTGTCTTTCAAATTCGACTCTGAGTCAATGAAATTAACGTTTCGTTGTGACGTCAAAATGTAACATTAGCATATTGCCAACCCACTTATTGCGTGCGCAGACACCAGGGAAAACTTACTCGGTTACCTAACTTAACCTCGGTTCTCTCTAGAAGAGGGAACGAGTTTTGCCTAATTTTAGTCTACACTACGGGCAAGATTCATCTTCTCGAAATATTGAAGCCAAAAAAATTATCCTTAATTTTGTATTCATTGTCAACACAGTGCAGCAGCTAGCAGACCTAGAACGGGCATTCTAGCGCACTCATTGGCTGCTCTGCGGGATTTGCACAGCCTACCAGCGAGCCCGGTGTGACATCACGTCCCTATGCACCCTAGCCCGCCAAAATGGGTGTAGCTTAGCGTATATAAGCAGGGCTCGGAGGCTATTTCTCGTATTTTCATCTCTTCAGCGAAGCTCCCGCATCGCTGGATCTAAGAAGCCTTGCCGCCGTCGAACAGCGACAGCGACACCACCTTCAGCCTTCCGAAGCAAGCTTTGCTATCTGGTGACGTATCTTTTTTTATTGCAAACCTAAGCATCTAAAAGAGCCAAGCGTATTTTTAAAGATGCCTCGCACCAACTGTGGCTCGTGCAGAGCCCCGCTCAGCGCAGGAGACCACCACGGGATCTGCGCTCTCTGCCTGGGCCAGGAACACTCTGCTCTTGCCCTCTCTTCCGGAGGATGTGAGCACTATTGAGGAGCTTCCGATGTTAACCCTCGACTCAAAGCTTTCCAGGACGAAGCTGTCTCTCCGCCCTTTGCTGGACCACACAGAAAGAAGAATCGCTGCTCTCAAAGGCCGCCGGAAGCTGTGGTTGATGCGACGTGCACGTCGGAGTCCCTCCCTCGAGTCTTGCCCTCACCTTCTCAGCCTCCCCTCACCGACGCGCAGGCGCCGGCTAAGGCCTGCGATGCCCTCGAGTCTGAGTGTGACGCGGGAGGACCCGCAGCAGGAGACAGCTGTATGCACTGTTATTGATACAGTTTCCACATGTTCACAGCAATAAATTAGTAAAATAATCGGTTTGTTGATGGACATACATTTGTTAATGCTGATGGTGTGGAATTACAGTTGCAACATCTCATAATATACCTCAAACTGAGTAAAGTTAGTTTATCACTGAGAAACACCGTCCTTGCGACGGAGGTTCGGGTTGAATAACTAGTTCCCTTTCAGTCGATAACGTCGGACGTAGTCGATGGTCAACTGAATGGGGATTGCGTCAGAGAGCCAGTGTTCTTCAGGTACTATTGAACGAGCCAGTGGAATTGCAGTGCGTGATTCGCATCACACAGTCCACCCCCATTTATATGTTCAGCATGCTGAGCCAGATTTTGTGGATGGCTCATGTTCTCATTGCGGGAATATGACTTTCGCAGTGTTGAGATCGAGACTCGCCTTCATCCTCGAAGTGCAAGTCCCCATTACCATGCCCTACCTCTGGGTGCTGTGTGGGATGGGTAAAGGGAGGATAGTGATGGATGTCTCGCCAGGTAACCATTCCCTGTGGGCTCCTCAATCCTCCATCACACCGCAACCGATAGAATTCCTGTTGAGCATGCTGGTCCCCTCTGTAATGGTTAAATCAGCTGTTTCAATGGGGGTTCCCCCAGAGGATAAGATAGCAGCATCGTAGGGTGAGCTGACCTCTGGAGATGACAACTCAGCTGTGTTATCTTCCTTTGGGAGTGTAACATTGCCCGAGCCAGATCCAGAAACGTCAGCTATGCTGAAACGGGCTGCCAGGCTCAAGGGAAACTCCACTGTGCTTCGTTCAGTCTCGGTTGGAGGATTGGTACCTTGGGGTGGACCGCACTGGTTCTCAGCTCGCTACCCCAGTACCTTTCTTTTCCGAAATACATGGAGAGCTTATCAGGCTCTGCTTTTCCCCCTCACTACCCTTGATGGAGGAACTGTGAAGGGCTGTGAGGTTTTCCTCCATTGGAGTGGTCTGTCATGACACAGGTACACCTGTGTCTGGTGGCGGCTGCCTTGTGCCCCCCCCCCCCCAACTTTGAACTAGCTAGACGGTCGTCAGGAATTCGAATCCCTATCAGTTACGGCTACTCGTCACCAGCTAACGCATTTGCATAGTGCTTGCATAATGTTCTACTTCTATGTTGTCTGCTCGCGTGACGCAGAGCATGACACGCCCTTCAAAGTTTGGGCAAAGGGCAAAGTTTGAAATAGTTCTGCAAATCAACTCTGGGACACCATTACCTAAAACTGTGTGTATTAATGCAGATTATCTGTTGTTCTTACTACTTTGAGTAAGGATTAAGGATTGAGCAAGATTTGTTTTACAAACGTTTGTTACATCAGTCATTCACGTCATCAGTCATTCACATGCTCGGCTAACCTATGTGCTGTTATTGACGTAGTTTCCGCATGTTCACCGCAATAAATTAGAAATAGAAACATCGGTTTGTTGATGGACATACATTTGTAAATTCTGATTGAGGAATTACAGCTGCAACATCTCCTAATGTACGTCAAACTGAGTAGCGTATCTCTGAGAATCGTCTTGCTCAAGTCCTTACGATGGAGGTTCGGGTTGAATAACCAGTTCTTCCAATTTCATCTTAGGATTCGGAATGATATTGAGAGTGAGGAGTCACGTGCCGATTTGGGCGGGGTCTGAGCCGGTCGGCCATGATGGTAGGAGACGCTGTCGGTTGCCAGGGGCAACGCCTTCAGAACGTCACAGAGGCACGACTAAACATGCCAGAAATAGCGAAAGAGAGACACCGCAGCTTAGTATTTGTTTACATTTTAGCGATACGCCACAGTTTCTTTGGAAAATTTGGAGAAGGAAGAGAAATGAAAGGGGTTCTATATCGGCAGAGACTAAATGGAAATGCTAGCCAGCTTTATTTAAAGAAACTGCTTGTCAATAAACTGACAGCAGCAACAGAGAGCAAAGCATGGTTTCAAAAGGAACAGATTTCAGCACAGTTCGCCTTTTATTCAACACAAACAAATGAAATTAATACTCTGTTATTCAACTAGAGTTGTTTAATTTGTTATAGATATATCTGTACCGCGAAATGTTTTAAAAAGACACTTTTTTAATGATTTGACTTACCTTGACAGGGGAATATCTGATCTGTCCGCTTCACGTTGCACGGCAGGTGAAAATGCACGTACAGTATCTGATTCATATCAGATTTATTTCCACATATGAATCAGGTCAACATCAAGTATGACTGAACTCTCGCAGTTTAACGTTACAGGTTTGGGGGTTTCTAAGTCTTGCACCCAGCCGCAGCAGAATTGTTTATAAGCTTCTAATGACTTAAAGCTTCTGAACTCTTGCATTGTAATGTCTTGGCAGTAACGTTTGGCACTGATACCATAAATCAGGTAATTGACTATGTCAGGGTATGTGAAAGGTACTGTAGTGCTTTGGGTCTTTCGTCCATTCTATAGCAGGTCGTACGGGTCCATGTTGATATCAAGTAGTTTGTCTCAGCAATGTGTTGTTATTTAGTCTCTCCTTATAGAGCCCCTTTCCTTTTGCTTTTATTCCCAAGAAACTGTGCCTTATCACAAAAAATGCAAACAAATATCAAGCTGCTCTCTTTCTCTGTCGCTATTTCTCTCTGCCTTACGGTCGAATCCTTCCCACAATGCAAAGCGTAGTGATGCGCATCACATTCTCATTCTCAATAGTAATGTTGCTGTATGAGCTGAAGTTCAGTTGTGGTAATGGTGTTTTGTTTCGACAGACGCTGTAAGCGGTAGACCAATCACAACAGATTGTGCCATCTGGCCAATCAGAGCAGAGTAGCTTGTGGAAAGGAGGGATTTTTCATCTGACAAATCATTTGAGAATCATTTAAAAATGTGGAAATGTGCAATGTATATTAAGAGAAAATTAATTAAGTGTTTTTTGACCTTTGATGCATGTAAACCTGTTGTAGGAGACATCCAAAACTAAATTAGGAATCTTTAAAATAGCGTAATAGGGGCACTTAAAAAAGGCTTAATTGTGTGTAACAAAGTTAATCTTATTTAAATTTATTTGAATGGTTTTTGCACCATGTATGCTGCAATATAGCTAATTTCTGTGTATGTTCTATGTTTATAATGCGATACCATCTATCTAAAAATATTAAAAGTAGTTATTTATTGACATTAAATTAGCTTGCAGACAGCACTAACCAAACTATTTGAAAGAAAACCAGGACATAATACTTCCAAAAGATATAGAGAAAAAAACATTAAACATGACTTGATGGTCAATCATTCTAGGGTACATTAGTAGCTAATAAAGAAAGCACATAAGCTCCAAACTGACTAGAATCAAATGTAACTTTACAGTGTTGACAAAGCAAACATGTAGCCTACTTCTACAGTGAATCACAACAGCACAAACAAGCAGCTGACCTGTCGAGTGTCGAATAATACGTGCAGGCCGGTTTGCAGAGGGGTTTTCTTTGAGACAGAGAGAATGTACGTAAGAGGGGTTTAAAGAGGGAGGACTTCGAAATGGCACACCACTAGTTGGGTGGGTGGGGGTTGTTTGCGTCTGAAAAAGATCACGCCCATGTCCGGGTATGATATCAATGATTTTTTTTAGGTTTGCTGGGACCAGGTTCCGTGTCTGTCTGTCAATTGTTACTTCATGGCTTCCCTGCTGACTCCGTCTGAGAGATTTCAGTGTGCGTCTCCATGCCAGTGTGATGGTTGTATCTCCTTGCATGAGTACGAGTGTGAGCATTTCTTGATTCTATTTTAGAAAGCCACCTGTTAATGATATTAAAAAGCATGGCACTCAGCCCACTGAAGAGTTGAGGTTACAGCATGTATGTCTATGGGTGTTTGTGTATTCTGGGAAAATGAGGCCTTGAATCCTGAAGCAGTGTCAGTATTTCAAGCTTTTAAGTTTACTTTTGGTTAAGACTGTGGAAGAGTTACTACTTTTACTACAGTTTCTATACAACAAAATATTAAATTAATTTTATTATTATTTTATTATTTATTTTGATTATTTAGACTTTATTTGTTATGGAATTATTTGTATTGTTATTGACTTGTTCATTTACTATGTTTTCTATTTTAAATATATATTTATTTTATTACTTCACTAAAATAAGTTTTTATAAAGACTTTTATTTTAGGAATTATTTGGAGGAATTAATTGTATCATTAAATGTGGGTGTTACAATTCCAGTCAGACCTTCAAGTTTGCTAAAACAACGACTATTTTTATTAATATATTTAATTTAATTTAATTGTCTTTCTATTTTAATTCTATTTTATTAAATTAAATTAAATTATTTTGCTAAAGCCATCATTAAATTTAATGTAATTTATATAATTCAAAATTGGGTGTAATATTGGATGTAATATCATTACATTTGGGGGTTATAAAATTGGAGTCAGACCTTCAAGTTTGCTAAAACAATGATTACATACAGTAACTATTTGGCTAATATTCAATAGCCCATAAGTAATTTTATTTGATGAAAGATTACAAAGAAACTAATAAACTATTTATAATAAGACCGTGAACACATATTTAAAAAGTGTCAATTTCACCAAACGGTAATGGAGAACAGGGCAACAGATTTGCTTACCAAGAACGCAAACAGAAACGTCCTTGATTTCACAATGCAAGATTTCACTGACAACTAGTTAAGTGGTTAAGGTTGCTATTTACAGATGCTATTTAAATGTGAGTTATGTATTAGCCAAATTTAAAGTCCCCTTTTGATGTCATGGGGGCATGTCAAATGAATTATGACCGTTGACGTGCACCTACTGTACTGTGTCCTATAGGTAAAATAAATTACATTTGCATTTGCATTTATTCATATGAGAATTTTACGAAGCGTTCTTCAAGTGAAAGTAAAATGTGTATTTGTCTTTTTTACTATGTCTAGAACTATTCTGGTTAATTTTATGTATTCCCAGGCAGTTAAGTCATGGGGCTATGAGACAGTGATGTCATTTTAATCAGGCAACAACACGGATAATTCAGTTGTCGTATTATGTGCTTTTCTGTGCACTAGAGTCCAACCATTTACAGATGATATTTAAGTTAAATAAAAAGACAATACAATTTCCCTCAATTTACTTATATTATTTTGGCTCTCAAATAGCTCATACCAAACATGTTAAACTCTGGACATCCCATGTTTATGCAGAGAAGACTATCAGTATAAAAAGTCATAATTTTCACTGTTTTGAAAATGTTTTGCCCAATTTAAATCTGAATGAGATAAAATATTTATTATATATATATTTTTACATATATTTTATATTATTGTTTATATATATATATATATATATATATATATCAGCATATCATATGAATAATGTTTCATGGGCTTTTTTTTTTTCAAACGTCAAAAAATAGCGTAGCACACGTTTACAAGCCAGCTCTTTATAGTAACGTTAGCCTATTGGCTGCGGTTTTACATGATGGATATGCTAATTCAATTCAATGTTTGTGTGGTAGATAATAGCCATATCGTCAATAATATCAAGCTACCATAGATGAATCTGCAAATTTGAAAAATCGATTTGCATTATAGCCTGAGGTAAGACACTTTCACCAGAAAAAATAAGTAACAAACATGACTATCAGCCTGCAGACATAGGATAGTTATCCTGACTGATTATTTTGTCCGTCTAATAATGTATTATTTACTTGCAAGAATGTCGCCCCTTCCAAACTCAGCAATCAGTATACTTTCACGTCTCGAGCTGGCACGACGCCCCAGCTCTACGGGGATGCTTGAGTGAGTTAAGCGCCCTCAAAAGAAAGAAATGCAGTCTACACTGGATGCAGCGAGGGGCGAAGCTACACAACACAGTAAACTGATCGCCCGCGCGCTCTGTTCACTTCACATTTGCTAGGCGGGGGAAGATTGATGCACCGGACCGGAGTCGGGGGACTTAGTTACGTTTTTGTGGAGTAGTATTACGAATTAATGTTTTTAAAATTGTGCTAGTATAAAAATATCACAAATATCGTATGGATGAGTGGCGCCAGCAAGCTAACGCTGGACCAATATTGATCCTCGTCCAGCCTTTTATTTTGCCACTCTCCTTTTTTCTCTTTCTACTGTCTTCCGACAAACCTTTGGCTTCTTGGTTTTACTGCTTCAGCCATGACAACATAGTAAAAAAAAAAAAAAAAAAAAAAAAAACCGCTCGTTGGCCTCTCACGGAAGTGGGGGAAGTGATGTATGCCGTAAGCAGGCGAATTTTGTAGTTCTTTTTGTGCTCGGGTTCCTATCCTCGAAGTTACATAGTGCCAGTAAAAGCGAAACAGACACTCTCAGGCTGTGGCAGACATGTCATTCAACCTATTGTAAGTAGATGTACCATCTCAAGTGTTTTGGAAAAATATTTTAAAGGTTGAAAAAGTTACATAGTGCTGCTTTAAGTTCAGATCTAAGCTCAAAAAGGGGGGTGACAGTTAGTAAAACGACAGCCTCGCAGTCACCGCTCATGTGCATCTTTGCTTCTTTTTTTCAATGATATTTACAGTACAGGTGACTATTGCTAACATCATCTATTTTGAGAAAAATAACAAATAGGTTTGTGTTGATGTGAAGGTGAGTAAATGATGACAGGTGAACTATTCTTTTAAATATGTGCCTTTGAGATGATTGCAACTTCAACATGCTTGCAGTCCAATCTTTATTCAGTGCTTTCAATGGATCTATGATGTACTGACATGGGTGGTCCTCATTTGTATTATGTAGCCTTATCAGACCGACAAGAACAGAGAGGCAGCGAGAAAGAGACAGTGTGCTGCAGTCTTATGTGCTCAGCATGGCGATGGCTCTGGTTTGTGCACTCACTAACCTCTACTTTACCAACACTGACCTGTAGGTGGCGCCAGCAGGCAGAGGTGTCTCAACACGTCTCCAGAAATCCAATCAGCCTATTAAACAAGATATAATAGAAAAAAATGCCTATTTTTATATTAGCTGTCATGCCAAAAAATGCCTATTTTTCTAATCCTTTATAACAGGGGTCTCAAATGACGTGTGCCACTAGGTTGACAGTTTCCACAGGGACAAATATACAGGAAGTGCTTTTAAGAGCTTAAATTTGAAGTACTGTTCAAAAGTCAGTGAAAGTATTTTTTTGTATATACTTTTATTCAGCAAGGATGCCTTAAAATCTATTTTGAAGTAGACTAAACTATGTTTATCTCTCTCTCTCTCTCTCTCTCTCTCTCTCTCTCTCTCCCTCTCTCTCTCTCTCTCTCTCTCTCTCTATATATATATATATATATATATATTCAAAGTATCTCAAAATTTCCACACACATACACAAAAACGTTAAGCAGCACAAATCGACATATTAAAATTATTTCTGAGGATCATGTGACTTTGAAGACTGGAGTAATGATGCTGAAAATTCAACTTTGACATTACAGGCGTTATAGCAGACTCAAGAGATGGATATGGAAGTTAACAGGAGTTTATTGACAACACAGAGTGGGAACAGAATACATGTACGTGATATGAACAATGATAATTTGTCCAGACACTGGAGACACAGGAGAGACGAATATTTTATATAATATTCCGGTTTTGAACAAGTTATTGGCTGCATGTAAACATAGTCACTGTTTTAGAAGACAGACCCTCTCACGTTTGATGGAAATATTGTCGAAAATTGGCAAAACTTCGGTGCGTCTCACAGGTGTCCCTCATTACACACCACAGGCCTCCCGTCACTCAGCCTCGTCCTGCTCGCCACAGTGCAGTTTCAAATATTATTTCATAATTGCGCACATTTAATGCAATTCCACTTTCAATTTCATTGTGAAAGCAAAAAGAACTGGATTCTTTTTCACCCAATTCATAAATTCGGCATTGGTCAGCCATTGTGTATAGTGAGCAAAAAGGTTAATACCCTACCCTGCACATAATGCCCCACTGCCTCCACATGTGCCATCCAAGAGTGTCCGTGTGAGTATTAGGCTTTGTCCTGACGCATAGGAGAGAAAGAGATAAAGAGATTACTGCCTTCATACAATGAAAAACTCTGTTGTCTGATTTGCTGCTAGCCTAGTCATTCTCCTTCATGTCATTCTCTCTATAATCTTCGCGAGTAGAGCGAGTGATTATAGGTACTGTAAGAGTCAATCGGGGAGTCACCATAGCTCTTACTAAACAAAGGAGAGTGACCTACGGAGTGATCAGTACAGGAGCTGTTAATTAAGGATCAATTACATCTGAAAGTGGACGATTAAACAACACCAGCAACCGAAGCCATTCACCTGATCCCGAACCTTCAACAGGCAGCAGTTCGATCCGAAATCTCAAACGTAATTGGATAATTTGCTGAAGAAACGATACCAAAAATTATACGGAGAAACACTAATGAATCGCTCTCACTAATAGCAACATTTCACCATAGGTTAAAATATTCGGTAACACTTTAGAATACGGTTCCTTTGTTAATGAATAACTGCACAAGAACTAATGAGTAACACAATATTAACAATCTAGTAACTATTATTAACTAACAAGAAACTCTGATTAACGAACTAGTAAGTAATAGCGCACAGACGAAAGTGGTAGTTCACTATTAAGTAATCAATAACTACTATTTTTTTTAATACTTCCCAGAGAACTACTGAAAAAGTTTATTAACAATCTAGTAACTACTATTAACTAAAATAAATTCTTATTAACGAATTAGTAAGTAATAGCTCACAGATGAAAGTGTTACTAGATACTTCTGTGGGAATTACTAATTATTTGGATCCGTATTATAAAGTGAAGATTATTGGAACTAACTTGTAATTACTCAAGTGTTACTACATGATCTAGTCATGATTTGTGCAACCGTTTGAGATTTTTGGTAGTATACTTTTAGAAAATGTCTAAATGTCTTTAGTAACACTTGAGTCAACACAGCCAACATTCAGTTATTGCTGTCATCGCCATTGATACCCCTTTCAACGTTTTATTTCCCAGGGTGCATTTTCCAAAGCTGCACGCTATTCCCAATCTAATAGAAGGTTCTTTATTTTAACTCCAGAGTGCCTGTGAGGAGGATGTTGGCAGACCACTCTCACCAGACACATGGGACTCTGGTGTCTAGCAACTTCACTCTTCATCAGTGTGTGCAAGGTACTCGCTCATCCAATTTAAAGTAGTGACCAAGCCCATATATCCAAAGTTAAGATGCGCTATGTGTAAATGTGCAGATGCCTCACTTGGACAGGTGCCAATCTGGAGCATTATTAGCGATCTGTAGGCTATTTGAGACAGTCTCAGCAGTCTTTGAGGCAGATTAGAACCTGCAGATCCTCTGGTGGTGTTGTTTAGGGGTTGTGGCATGTTTTTTGCATTGTCTATTTTTGCTGAAATTAATTTCTTAAATTAACTTTGATGATTAAAATTTGGTATGATTGATTTAGCTACAGTATACTTTTCTACACTGTCTCTGTCTTGCTGTTCAATGCTGAATATATCTCTTTCTTTCACTTTTTAGACCAACTGGCATCGGATGTGTGTATGTGTGACTAGTTTTAGGACTGATGCTCATTATGTCATGGATGGTTGCCAGCGTCCATTTTCACATTGAAATTTCATCATTACAAATGACATAGAGTGAACAAAACAAATGTGAAATAAAGAACAATGAGGGTTATTTTTTTCACTTCCTAAAAGAAACCAAGATTGGTCTCTATTTACGTCTGCTGAAGTTAGCAGCTCAATGGGTGTGCAAGTAAGTTTGTTCACGGGTCACCTGAGAAGAATCTATTACCAGGATGTCATAACCAGGCTGTGTAGGGTCAGCTGTGACTAAGTCTAAGTTTGGCACCTTGGCGAACACAATTAGTTTGAAGCAAGGTGGAGATTTGGATTGTGAAACATACTTAGGTACAATTATGGGGCAGTATGAGATCAGTCAGTGATTTGGATTTTCCCTATATACATACAGTATGTATTACTGCATTTTGTAAGGTTTGAACTTAATGCCACAGATGAGATATTACAAGTAAGGGATGATGTACATCCTGCCAGTAGTTATCTTTGAATAAACCCAGACATGGTGATCAGGTCTTGCATCAGCCTGAAGGGGTTTATTCTGAAATAACACATTATATCATCCTGCTTAATACATGGCTACTTGCCACATAAATAGATAATTAGACACAAAATATTGAATCGAAATATTATTAGAGAGCAGTTGCTAGCAAGCGGCAAGTTCAAACTAGACGGACCTTTAAGGGCTATAATACAATCATACCACTTTTTACACAGCATTTTGCCACATAAATAATTATGGGGGTAAGAGATATTGATTTGAGATTAAACTGGCAACTGCATTTGAATGAAACAAGAGAGAGTGAGTATTGGATGACATAATTGGTTAAATAACTGTACACAAAATATTGATTTCGACTGAGTTTTAAAGGTTTATTATTTTATAATGTTTCCTGGGTTGCCGTTATAAATGCCCTTATAATTGAACGCTCTGTTTGAAGAGCCCGTTCTCATCCTTTGGCGTCATATAGGTGACGCCATATGCCATTTCGTCGAAATACTATGCACATGGCACCCTTTAGCGTCAATATAACACGCAAAACCCAAGGCGTCATATAGGTGACTGGCGTATAGGCGTAATATAGGTGACTCCTTTAGCGTCAATATGAGACGCAGACCCTACCTAAACCTACCCATAACAGTGCGTGTTATATTGGGTATTGGCCATGTGCGTAGTATTTCAACGAAATGTCATATGGCGTCACCTTTATGATGCCAAAGGATGAGAATGTGTTGGTTTGAAGGGGCGTGTCTGCTTTGTGATTCAGTGTAACTGGCCACTGCTGTGATTGGCTGACATGCTTGCATATGGAATAGCTACGTATTACATGTGAATCTCTCTCGAATACTTTTACTACAGCTATTATACGTTTTTCTGCAGCTATCTATCGAGATTAACGAATCGATCATTTGTTTTACTCGATCTTTACTTTACAGTTTTCATTTTATTCGATCATCATTTACCATTGAGCAAGCAGAGGACAGTCTGTTGATGTCGAGAATACATCCAAAATCCAAGCCGTGATATCTCTCGAGGGAAAACTCAAATGGCACTCACGGGTTCACACTTCCTAGCTCATTTTCTCATGGGCGAGCCAAATTCTCTGGGTGGTCAAAACAGACAAACAAAGCTCAGTTTACATCGATTGAAAGCCACTGGTGAACCATATACAGGCTAGGGGAACTCATGTTAATGTTAAAAAACCTGAACCAGAACGTTATGTCATAACGATTGTGATTGTAACTGGACAATCAAACTCACACACACCGTCACTGTCCCACCAAACTCACAATATAATGGGAGTTGCCTTGCCCACTAACTTTTCTTTTATTACACATCAATATATTGTGTTAAAATTCAACTAAACCACATTTTGAAGTGTCTATCATTGCATTAAATAAGAATATAGCACTTCCAAGTTTATTAACTTGTATAGAAGAATAATTGTGTGTACCTTTAACCTAACCTAAACTTCATGTTCATTCAAAAATTCCATGAATAAAGCAAACGTACAGTGCTGTTGACGCCAGTGAACTTCAGTGAGGCTGTGTTATCTGTTTTCAGCAGTTGTTATCGGGAGAAACGCTGGATGTAGTGATTGACCAATCAGAATCAAGTATTCCACAGAGACGTGCTCTCTCTCTCTCTCTCTCTATATATATATATATATATATATATATATATATATATATTAAAACTATTAAAGTCATGTTGTTTAATTGAAATAAAGTTATTTAAATATATAAATATTAGAAAGGAAGCCTTAAACGTAAACAAAAATTACAGATATTTCCCTGGCAATTATAGTATAGCCTACTAAAATTACACCAAAAAATCAATAAAATTAATTTACAGATGAGATATAATCAAGATTAGATATTACAACAACAACAAAAATAGTTTAAAGCACTGTAGCAGTGTAAAAAACAACTAAAAGTGTATTAAAATATTTGTGTTAATAAATAAATCTAAAATAAAATAAACCTATTTGGAAGGAAACGTTGAAACGGAGAAATGTTGCCTTTGGAACTAACTGAAATAAAAAAAATAATATGAAGTTGAAGCACTAAAATTATAAATAATTTAAATAGAAAAACAAAATAAAAATGTACAAAAGCACAAGATTAAAAATAAAATGAATGAATATATATGTAAAGCTATAAATACTAAAACTAAACTGCATTTTTGATATGGTATTAAATCGTTTAAACTCTGTTTAACTTTAAATTGCCTTTAATTCCCAGTCTTGTGTCACACAACAGATCAGTGTTTAGGAATAGGTAATTAGGCAATTACTGTGGTTGTGTTTGTTGCTGTTTAGTATTTTACAAGAAAATACAAATCAAAAGAACCATTAAACTTGTGGGACCATTGGCCCCTTTGTACCCTATAATTACCCTGAGTTTATGACTGTTGGATAACTGGTTTTCGCCTTCTATAACCATATGCTCTCGATCTCTCAACCACAAGGAGAATTAGTGTGCTGCTTTTTAAAGCTTCTCTAGTTTAAGCATGTAATCTATCACATGGGTCATTATTCAGATTCGTATCTATATCCGTGACACTAAAACAAAAGTTTTACCCAAACACAATGTTAATATAAACATCACAGTGCAAGGCTAAGACAATTTAGGGTATTAATCTCAAAACAAGAGTGAAAATCCTTGATAAATCCTTGAAAAATCCACCAGAAATCTTTGTTTAACAACACACATCAAAGCTGCGAAATTAAAAGAGGAGTGATAGAAAACGAGAGGGAGGGATGGATGGGGAGGGAGTGGAGAGAGTTAAAATTATCTTCCCTAAAGCAAATCCCTCTCAATCTGATCAGTGTGTTCGGAATAGTCTAACTTGCCTCAACTCTGTGACTGACTGCAGGTGAGGGAGCTTTTCTTTCTCTCTCCAAAATAAATAAATAAAAACATAAAACTCATATTTATGGCAACTATCTGATGGAGGTGATTCAAAATGACATCAGCAGGTATAGTCCCGATTCTTTATCAGTCAGTGTCATTTAGAGACTGTGATATAATTGAGGCGTTTAATTGAAGGATTGGACTGCAGATATTTTACTTAGCAGATGTAGTGAGTAAAACATTTGTTAATCAAGAATACCCATATGGTTTTAGGAAAACCTAATCCGTTTTCGATCTTGAAAACATATATATCGTCCTTTATGTTTGTTTTTCTTAGAGAAAAGTTTCATGAGGTTTTGGACGTTGTGAAATATTTAGATGTTGATTATATTGGCCAAAAATAGTTTGGAAATGTCTTCTAGTAGAAGAATGTATATTTGTTATGTCATATGTCATGCCTATCAAATACAAAGTGTTTGTTTTTCATATTTGTATTCTTAATAATAATTGAATGAATTGTCTTTAACAGGACTTTTCAGTATTTTTCAGTAGTGATGGTATGTGTTTTCCTCACTGAGCTGTTTGAGGCTTGCAATTACATCATAGTTAGGTTTAGTCTTTTCACACTCAATTTTCTCACTCGATATACACACCACTGCCATTTGCCTTATGTTGCCTAAATATGTAAAGATTTTTTGTGAATATAAAACCATTGTAGTTACTGGATGTGTTAGACTTATCAACAAAGGACACTGTCCCTCAGTAAGTAAGTACTTTGACCTGATACATTAGGTGAACAAATCTCAACATGTCTGTCTTCTTAAGGACACCATGTCACAAACTCTGAGCAATGCCCTATGATTTTATTTTACACTACTGTTCATGTTAAAGTGTAATTAGACGAGAGTAATGCTTACAAGCAGAGTAATATGGTTACATGGATGCTCCATGGAAGGTGTTAAGAAAGGTTTCTTAGACTCGAGGGAGTTTGGAGTTGTCTCGCATTTGATATAACCAGAATAGCAGTCTTTTATGCCCCTAGTAAACAGCCAGGCTGTCTTGTGGAATAGTATGGTTGATTTGACCTGTGTTTCAGATAATATTCACCTTTTCTGAACTTTGTCGAAGCTAACCTGAAACCAAATAACCATTACAGTCTTGCAGATGTCAACTCTTTTTGCTCTCTCTAATGTTTCTTGTTTTAAAACATCCATTTTGTCATTTATTTTCATTTTTTAAAACTAATGGCTTGCTGTGGCTGGATGCCATTTCTGTTTCTTGCTATTTTGTATTAGTTTTTGGGGTTACACTTTATTTCGATAGTCACTTTAGACGTTCTACTAATTATAAGTAACTTTTCAACTACATGTCAAGTAACTCTCTTTAGAGTATTAGTATATTATATTATATATTATTATTATATATGTTAGGTTATGGTTAGGTGTTAGGCTTTGGGTTAGGAGAAGAAGTTTACTTGTAGTCGCCAAGTTACTTATAGTCAGTTGAATGCCTGTTGGGGGACCAACAACATAAAGTGTTAGCAGATATTAAGCAGACAGTCTACTAATACTCTAATGACAGTTAGTTGACATGTAGTTGACAAGTTACTTGTAGTTAGTAGAATG
Organism: Pimephales promelas; assembly: GCF_988280905.1. Classification (NCBI taxonomy): domain Eukaryota; kingdom Metazoa; phylum Chordata; class Actinopteri; order Cypriniformes; family Leuciscidae; genus Pimephales; species Pimephales promelas. The sequence goes on along the minus strand of NC_142786.1, from coordinate 7,435,595 downwards.
TCTAAAGTGGACTATCGAAATAAAGTGTTTCCGTTTTTGGTCCAAAGTAACTTAATTGCAGAAACGAAAGTTTCCAGAGCGAAGTACAGTAAAATCGTTACTCTTGATGATTCACCTTTCTTTGGAATTTGAACTTGTGTTGGTGCACTTTTACCATTAATCAGTCCGGAACCTTAACCTTTAGCCTATCTCCAAATGCTTACATGCACTCAATGTCCATTTCTGTGAAGATTAAAAAAAAAAAACTATAACAAACTTTGTCGTAAAAGATTTGTGAATTAATTTAAAAAGGTGAAAAGACTGCAATGACGCTTTGGTTGGGGTTTGTTGAATTGCATTTCAATGAAGAAGAAGCTGATCATGTATACAAGTGCGTCCATGACATCTGTTTGTGACATGATACTGACAGATTTAAGGAGCTTAGCAGCAGTTTACTTCCCTTCATCTAATTACAGTCTTAATTAGCCAACATAGTATGAATGATTCAACAGATTCATTTAAGTATCCATACAATTAGGTTGAGATACTGCAGGACGGGTGATCAAGCGATTCCTGAGACAAAGTAAATGTATCTGCTTGGTGGTGGTCCAGGTTCTGTCAGTTGTAGTTTCCTTCCTAAAATAGGCCTACATGTAATAATTCCAAGAGACTGATGTGTAAGTGCATGTAAACAACAATTCACAAATACAAAGAAAGTTTGATGCCTTACAAAAATAGGAATTTTCTCTTCCTTATATCATCAATGCCACCATTATCAAAGCAGTACACATTTCACTAAAAATTTACTGATTAAATCTATTTTTATTTTTTGAATATATGTCTGAAAAAAGTTCACTTGCGTTTAATCCGTACTGTTTTTTCTTTTAAAGTTGGTGCATGTTCAGATGGGCATCTTTGTCTGTAGCAACAGTGTTGCATTTTGCCCCATAAACTTTGAGTTAAGAGACTGTGAAAAATTCGGTGTGAAAAGCCCCTAAGAAACACGCCTGGTGGAGGTCTGGTGGGCCGTAATTAAACAGTTGACTAGTCTGTAAATCCTAAGCTGACAGGCAAAGTGTCCTTTGCAGTCTCCTTGATCTCTCACATTCTCACGACTCACTCTGTCTCAGTCACACAAGGATGCCATGAGACTGCTGGCCACATGTAGAGTGCTTCTGAATTGGCTCACAAGCACTAGACTACAACCAAACCAATCCACCATGGCCTTTAATCCTTAGATCCTATTAGACAGTTAACCTTGGGGACGCAATGGTGAGAACCCCCTTCCTGTGTCTTAATAGATCCTTAGGCCGATTCTTTCAGATCTAAACCCTGGATTTTTAACCCTCTTCTGTCAAAAATGACAGACAATTTTTGGTCCCACTTTATATTAAGTGGCTTTAAGTACTATGTACTTGCATAGGAAAATAAGTACAATGTACTTATTGTGTTCAGGTTGTATTTTAAAACACTTTTGCTGCTATTTAGGTGTGATATGGGTATGGTTAGGGACAGGTGTGGTGGTATGGGTAGGTATCAGGGTGGGTTAAGGTGTAAGGGAAGGGTCAACTGTGTAATTACAATTGTAATTACATCAATTAATAACAGTTGTAGTTACATGCAGGTATTTTCAAAATATAAGTACAATGTAAAAACATGTATGTACACAATAAGTCCAATGTATCAAAGTAGTAACTTCAATGTAAGTATATAGTACTTAAAGCCACTTAATATAAAGTGGGACCCAATTTTTTTTTCAATGGGATGACACTTGGTTTGGTCGCATTATGTAAAACTCTTATGTAAAAATCTTTTGGTGGTGTTTATTACAATCAGCCACTGTGCAAAAAAAAGTGCACAGCAATAAAGGGGTAACACTCTAAATTGTCAAGAGTGCAAAATATACACATCCAAGAAAAGAACTCTTTTTTTTTTACTCTCATCAGATGGCACTAATCTACCTTTAAAAATTGGATTTGAAATGCCTATTTAAAACCTTTATTTTAACAATACTGTAAATAATAAATAATAATTATCAGATGCCGACAGAGTACACAGCTTTATTACTTGAGTAAAAGTACAGATATCCCTTGCTAAATTGTACTCAAGTACAAGTAAAAGTACCATTCCAACCCGATCTCACGGGAATTCGTACGAATTTTACGAGGTGGCTAATTCGTAACAATTCGTACGACCTCACTCGTACGAATTAGTACGATTTTTGCTAAATCGTACATATTTTACGAATTGGCCAATTCGTACGAATGACTTACCCCTGACCCCACCCCTAAACATTACCATCACGTGGGTTTAGACCAATCGTACGAATTTGTACGAATGAGGTCGTTGGAATTAGTACGAATTAGCCACTTTTGAATCACTCGTACGAATTGATCGCGCGATAGCGTAGCACAGTCAGATGTCTACTTAAGTAAAAGTACCAAAGTACTTGTTTTTAAAAGTACTTCAGTATCAAGAGTACATTTTCTAAATATTGCATTACTACTGCCACAGTGCTCACATTTATGGACAGAAACGTCCTACATGGAGTTATGAAAAATGTTAATGTTAATACCTTGGAGAATGTAAAAGGAAGTCATTTTACCATGTTTCTTTATATAACAAGAAAATTTCTGAAAATTTCTGAATTTTCGGTTTCATCTCTTATCTAAATCTGACAATGGAGTTGACTTTGGTGGAAAGCTGAAGGTGATTGCTGATAGGCTGTCCCAATCATTGGCACCTGCATAATCCAGTCACGTTTGAGAGGGAAACAACACATTTTTCTTTTTTAGAAGTAGTAACAGGTACTAACAGTTATGGATAGAAATGCAGTGAAGTAAAGAGAACAATATTTCCCTCTCAAATGTACTTGAGTAAAGTCATGAGTACTCCCCAAAAATGATACTCGAGTAAAGTACAGATCCCTCAAAATTCTACTTAAGTACTGTAATCAAGTACAGTAAATGTACTTCGTTACTGTCCGTTACTGTGTTATTTTCAATGGGGGAAAGGCTAATAAAATACAAATATTATGCATAAATATTGTATAGTATCATACAATCCAGTCAAAATTCTAAATAGTAATCAAAAATATTATTGAACAAAAATGTATTACATTGGTTTTCCTAGAATAAAAAAGGGTAACATTTCAAGGCTTCTGTCACTTTTGTCCAAGTGTGACCCCTAATCGAAGAGGACCCGAAGGTTAAAAAAGTTGCCCCTCTACTTATATATTCATAATTACTCACATCTGTCCGTCCGTCCGAGTAGATTCTTTCTTTTAGGAGACAATAGCTCTATTTATCGTAAACTTTCGACTTTACAACTTTGCAGACAGCTTGCATCCACTGACAGCTATATTACACACTGCATAAAAGAATATATTTTGAGAAAAAAAACTTAAAAGTTGTCTTTTAGACAATGTTTGAGAAGTTAACAGTGTACAGAGCCCCCCAAGTCCCACTTTGGCAAAAAAATAATAAAAAAATGACAAGTTACGATCTTGAGACCACGAGTTATAATTACTTTTTTTGGCCAAAGTGGGACTAGGGGGGCTCCGTAACAGTGAGCTGTGTCTCCGTATTTGTTTTGTTTGACAGTGTGTGAAGTTGAACTTCATATTGCCTCTGCTATTCTTCCCATGCATCCTTCATTAGCTACCTCTGGCTGTGGGCTTTTTTAAATTGCTTGGCTGCTCACATGATTTTGAAAGCCATCGTTCCTCATTTGCATCAAGTTCAAGTAACAGTAATCTGATTACAATAGCCAAGGGTTTTTTAGCATTCACCTCAGGGCTGGTTCAACAAGGCCATGGTGTTGACTGATCGACTCCGTCATTAGAACTGAGAAATATGGGATCCCACTACTGGACATGCTCTTTGTTTTATTAGAATGATTGTAAAAATGATTGAAATGAGTAAAATCTGTCTTCTAATCTGCAGGGATGCACTATGGCCTAACAGAATCCGGAAATTAAAGGATTACTCATAACTGCCAAACACTGGAGATCTGGTGTGCCAAAGATTTCGTCAGGCCACCCAGGGTGAAAGAGTGGTCAACAGGTCTTGCTTCTGCTCTGCTTGGTTGACAAGTACATTTATAAACTGGAATGCCTGAGATTGGTGGATTTACAAGCGTTCACAGTGGAAATAAACAAAAAGAAACAATGCATTTTCTGGACATTTCTTGTGGATTTCTAAATCCACTGATTGGTCTCCCATGACCCCTTTTCATGGTGCGCATCCCACTGCTGCGAAGGAGAAATCGATGATGACGAAAAACACAAATTATGCCATCATGTCGCTGCCTTTCTCAGAACACATATACTGGGGAGGGATTTTTAAAGGACTGTATCTGCCCTCTCGCTCCCTCTTTCTTCTTCTTCTCCTATTTTCATCGCCCTCAGTTGCGTTTAGTAGCGTGCCGGGTTTGGAATATGACTGGGGAACGCAACCCAAACTTGTTTGCATCCCTATCCCTGCCGATGCAGATCCTGGTTGTTTCACACCAGGTGGAGCTTTACATGGGGCGTCGCATGGGGACTCGCATGGAGCTTCACATGGAGCTTCACATGGACACGGGAATGGACATCATGGGCCAGTTAGCAGCCCGCCAAGTAGTCACAGCAGTAGTAGTAGCCGACATGGCATATCCGATGAGGCCAAATCCACCATCCTTCATCTGAGGGAGAGCCTTGTGCGACAGAAGGAGACCATCTTGGATCAGCGAGAGACCATTCGGGAACTGACAGCAAAACTGACTCTCTGCGAGAGCTTTGGGAGAGGACATCATGATGACAGCCATCATGGGCCTTCACATCACAACTCCCAGCATTCCTCACACCCCTTTGACAACCACCATGGTGACCCACATTTCCCTTTAAACGGGCATCGCAGTGACCATCACAGAGGGAAGACTCCGTATCTGGGCAAACAAGGAGGCTTCTCCCCAGAACAGACTGGAAAGACCCTGCAGGCCCTGAAGGAGAGGCTGGAAAATCTTCAGGTGGGTGGATTTACTGAAATGTAAAGCCTGTAATTTGATTTAAACACATTAGATGGGGTTAGTGAGTTTACAAAAAAAAAAAAAAAAATCATATATTTAAATAATTTTAAATAATACAAATAACTGTTTTTGTTTTAATACATTTAAAAATGTAGTTTATTCCTGTGATCAAAGCTGAATTTTCAGCATCATTACTCCAGTCTTCAAAATTAGAAATAATTTTAAGCTGATTTGGTGGTCAAAAAAACAACAACATTTCTTATTATTATCATCATTGAAAACAGTTGTGCTTCTTAATTTTTTTTGTGATTCTTTTTTTTCCGGATTCTTTGATAAATAAAGTACATTCTATGGAAGCTTGTTTCTGCCATACAATGAAAAATATAAAAGGTAATTGCAACTTTTTATCTCACAATTCTGACTTTTTTTTCTCACAATTGCGAGTTTACTTCTCACAATTCTGACATTATTTCTCACAATTGCGAGATGGAAAGTCAGAATTGCGAGATATAAAGTCAGAATTGCGAGATATAAAGTCAGAATTGCGTGATATAAAGTTGGAATTGCAAGATATAAATTCAGAATTGCAAGATATAAAGTCAGAATTGCGTGATATAAAGTCGCAATTGCGAGATATAAAGTCAGAATTGCGAGTCATAAAGTCAGAATTGCGAGTCATAAAGTCAGAATTGCGAGTTATAAAGTCAGAATTGTGAGATATAAAGTCGCAATTGCGCGTTATAAAGTCAGAAATGCATGATATAAAGTCAGAATTGTGAGATTTAAACTATTCTGAGGGGAAAAAAGTGTTTTCCCCCCTTAGAATTGGCCTGATAACTCGCAATTTCGAGTTTATATTTCAAAATTCTGAGAAAAGATGTCAGAATTTCGACATATAAACTCGCAATTATGTGTTATAAAGTCAGAATTGCGACTTTACATCACGCAATTCTGACTTTATATCACGCAATTCTGACTTTATATCTCGTAAATCTGACTTTATATCTCACAATTCTGACTTTATCACGCAATTCTGACTTTATAACTCGCAATTCTGACTTTATATCTCGCAATTCTGAGTTTACAACTCACAATTCCAACTTCACGCAATTCTGACTTTATATCTCGCAATTCTGACTTTATATAACGCAATTCTGACTTTATAACTCGCAATTCTGACTTTATATCTTGCAATTCTGACTTTATATCACGCAATTCTGACTTTATATCTCGCAATTCTGACTTTATTTCTCGCAATTCTGACTTCATATCTCGCAATTCTGAGTTTACAACTCACAATTCCAACTTCACGCAATTCTGACTTTATATCACGCAATTCTGACTTTATAACTCGCAATTTTTACTTTATATCTCGCAATTCTGAGTTTACAACTCACAATTCCAACTTCACGCAATTCTGACTTTATATCTCGCAATTCTGACTATATTACGAAATTCTGACTTTATATCTTGCAATTCTGACTATATCACGAAATTCTGACTTTATATCTCGCAATTCTGATTTTATAACTCGCAATTGCGACTTTATATCACGCAATTCTGACTTTTTATCTCACAATTCTGAGAAATAAAGTCATAATTGCGAGATATAAACTCGCAATTGTGAGAAAAAATTGTGAAATAAAAAGTCATAATTATTTATTATATTTTTATATTCAGTGGCGGAAACAAGCTTCCATAACATCCAGCCGGTTGTTATCGAAGAATGAGCCCCGACAGGGAGATCAGGATTTTTTTGTTTTTTTTGTAACGTCTTGAAATCGTACCTGTTTATCATCTTATTATCCAATACAGTGTGCAAAACAATAAGCACAGCAACAATATTACTTTTTTAATACTGAAGTCCTCCGATTTACTTTTCAATATTCTACTATCACAAAATGATTGTATGAAACAGTCCGTGGCATGAGAAGAGAGACACGAAAGACTCGTCAGGCCTTAGATACGGATACCCGGATGAGCTCTATGTTATTCCGTTTTGCTCTTGAAAACAGTTGTTATCGGGATTAACAGTTCTCGGAATCAAGCAGTCCAGCCGTGTAATAAATAGATTTGGCAATAGCATCACATCACAACATTTACAATATTTTAAATCTTTTGTATGCATTTACTATCACTTTAGAGCATTTTAATGCATCATTTCCAAATAAAAGTTTTAATTTCTTAAAAAAAAAAAAGAATATTAATAACACTGACCCTAAATCTTTTAACGATAGTGTGGAGTGCATATATATATAATTTTATTTTTTTATTTTATTTTTTTTCCTCTTCTGTGAAAGTCATGGAAACTATTACTTTCTAAAATTTCCTGATATTTTTCAACTGCTTAGATTTTTGTTTGCTGAGGTTATGCATGTCAAAACGTCTCAGGATGACATATGCTCATTTATAGGTCTGTAAAGTACACTTTGGTGGCTTCCTGTGCCAACAACAGATCATTGAAAACAGTCTTCCATGTACACAGCCCAGCCAGGATTTACTTATTAAATTAGCCAGATCCCTACCCTTGAGAGAACACACAAGTGGAAAAACAAACTAGCTACAGTACAGAAAGAAACGCATCACAAGTATGGTTGCAATGCACTTAGAACTGTAAACAAGTCACCAAGTGACAATTTTATTGAATATAGTATTCAGTTAAACTAATGATATGCAATTAAACTCTCCCTATTTAATTGTTCTGTATAATCATTGCTGACAAGTTGTAGAAATTTCGTCCAAGTTTTAACTTAACTCAGTTCTTTAGAACTCAGACACCTTCCTTTTATTTCCCAAAGTGACTTAGATATCACTCCAAGCTTTATTGGAGAGGAAGTGCACACACAGCACGCTGGTGATGGCACTCTACAATGTGCTAGTTACTGCCATCAGCAATTAACCCCATCTGCTTTGATGAGCCATTAAGCGCAGAATGCTGTGGCGCTGAGTAAAGCTGGATTTGCCACGACTTATCAAAGGAAAGAAGCTGACGGTGAAGGAAGGGCTGGCTTGTGATGTCATAACACTCATCTGTATTAATACTCTACCGGTCAAAAGTTTAGGGTCGGTAAGATGTTTTTAAAAAGCAGTCACTTATGTCACTAAGGCTGTGTTTATTTAAAACAACTGTTTTCCATTTTAATGCGTTTCTAATTGTAACGTGTTTCTGTAATGGCAAAGCTGAATTTTTGAATTACTCCAGATCCTTTAGAAATTATTCTAAAATGCTAATTTGGTGCCAAACATTTCTTGTGCTACTTAATACTTTTTTTGAACCCGTTTTAGGATTCATTGATGAACTGAGTTCAGAAGAAAGAAATATATATTTTTACTAACAATGTAAATTTCTTTAGTGTCACTTTTTTAATCAATTTAATATGTCATTGCTAAATAAAATAATTCATGAATTTAAAATAAAATCTTACTGACCCCAGATCTGTCAATGGTTGTGTGTGTATTGAATGCGAATGATTAAAAAGTTAATTTTTTTCCACAATATACGTCTGTTGTTGAAAAAAAACATGGTGTGCTATGTACAGTATTTGGTTGAATTTTCATCTATAATTTTAGCCTTTCATTTATAAAATGAAACAGTTTAAAATATATGTAGATTTTTAATTATTATATTATATTATATTTATTTATTATATTTGCATGAGATTGTGAGTCAGTGTTGTGCGGTTACCCTATTTTCAAGAAACTGTACATTACAGCATTATATATTATTATCATTGAATTGTAAACATTGTATTTACAATCTTTCCAAAACCGTGTACTGTTGTTTATTGTTTTCATTTTTGTTCTTATAGGCAAGAAATTCTTCCAGTTCCTATTCAAGTTCATTGAGAGACCTCCTACAGCGCAAAATCAACGCACTGGAAGAACAGCTCCATCATCACTATGACAGTCACTACGGCCACCATGAAAACCATCATGGATATGGTCATCATGAGGATCATCATGACCTTGATGACCACCATAATACCCACAGCAATAACCATCACGATGACCATCACGATGACCATCACGATAACCACGATGACCATCACGATAACCACGACAACCACCAGGCGAACCATCACGATGACCATCACTCCAGCAACCATCGTAACAACCATTATAATTATCACTATGAGCGTCACAGCGACCACCATGATGATCACCATGACAATCATCAAAACGGCCATGATGATCATCATGACAACCACCATAACAGCAACCACCATGATGATCGTCATGATGACGGCCATCATGGCACTGGTCACCATGATGATGGACGCCATGGAAATGATGATCATGTCCACCATCCACAAACCTCTTTCAAGCCACCTGGGCCAAGAGCGCCTGTCCGTGGAGCCCTCAGTAAGCTAGATGCAGTGCTGAGTAACCTTCACCACAAGACTCCAGAACCAGGTGATGTGTCCTTAAAAGTAGAGTATAGGAAGAGACGTGTGTGTGCAGAATCTTAGATTTTTATTTAACCATTCAAACTTAATGTCCACTCTTTGATGTATTGTAATGTTTTTTGTAATTTTGTCCTAACCAAATATATATTGAAAAAAATTTGAGGGGAATACGGTATATGCATATGTATATATGTCACACTACCAGTCAAAAGTTTGGAATAATTCATATTTTTTAAATATTTTTTATCGAAGAATCTCATCCCAAGGCGTCATCTAACTGACGCTTTTGACAATGCGTCAACATCCGACGCCCAATGGCACCCTTTAGCGTCAATATAAGACGCAGATATATATGGCCCAGAAGGCGCCTCCTAGTGGTCTAACCCTAACACTACCCCAGACCTAAACCTGCCCATAACCGAAGCGTGTTATATTGATGCTAAACGGTCGGATTTAGACGCATTGTCAAAAGCGTCAATTAGATGACGCCCTAGGATGAGAATGCGTTGGACATCTCTGACTATAAAAGGGTGCCTGCGTTAGACGTTATCAACTTAATTTTGTTTGAAGGAATACGTGCCGACAGTGTGACAAGTATGGAAAGGCGTATGGAAAGTATGGAAAATCTAAGCCCAGGCTCGATTTTCCAGTTGCCTAGGCGTTTACTATGTGACCATTTGTAAGAGCTTCAGTGTCTAGAGATGTGAACACTCAGCTCATGTCCAGCTTACATCTTTCACTGAAAGAGAGTAACGAGACCAAAGAGTGGATCACCAGTGCACTCAAACTAGCAGGATCCGAGGGAACACTCTTACTTCCAAACTGGAGGAGTTGACCTTCTCTGATACACTTTTCCCACCGATTCACAAGGGGAGCTTGTTTTCTCACTTCTACTGTACATCCAATTACATAAACTGTGTTTGGAGGACTATCTGTGAGGAGGGAGCCATACAGATAGTGGGTGACACATATGATGACCTAGTCTTTCTTCAACACCTTAAAAGCACTTAACCCTAGGCTGATAGTTGTTCCTTCCTTCTTGTCTGTGATTGTGAAAGCTCCCAGAGCTCTCTTTCATTTCTCGGGAGAACTTGCTCGATTCCTTACCATAGGCTTGAGTTTATGGCTTTTTGGCTTGGTTAGTTGGGGACACTTAATATTGTGCAATATTATTGACTTAAATACACTGGCGCTGTTGGATGAGAACTGAACTTCATTTAAACTGAATAAAGACAGTTTACTGTTGTCATTTTAGAGCTGCTTTACAGCATAATTGCATTCTGTTTTTCTTCATTAAAACATTATTTTCCTGTATCACTGTAAAATCACATTAAAACATCCTTAATTGAATATATATATGTTAACACAGTCTTTTGACCATACGTCAACATCCGCCTTTTTAGGGTACCCTTAAACGTCGGTTACATGGCGATCCCAGGCCGCCATACAACTGACGCTTTACCTTGACGGAGTAGGTTTAGGGGTAGGTTTAGGTCTGGGGTAGGGTTAGGATCCGATAACGTCATCTAACCGATGTTTAAGGGTACCCTAAAAAGGCAAATGTTGACGTATGGTCAAAAGACGTCCCAAGACGTCAGTTATATGACGTCTTGGGATGAGACTACGCTGTATATGTACATGCTGGGGAGGATGGAGGTGAATAAAAGAGTCAGGATCTGCGAATTCAGGCATATGAAAATAGCAATCTTTTATACTACGTTTAAGTATTAGAACATGATTGGCTAGACGAGAAGGTAATACGTGACATAACAATTGAGTCTTCCCAGCAGAACTTACGCTAAAGCTTTCATTTCAGACACAGATGCTGCTCTGTGGCAACATAAGCAGTCATAGATTGGCCAATGACATGCCGTCCGCTTCGTGGCACGAAGGTCTCAATCCCTCAACATGATCCAGGTCCTTGAGAAGGTCAGCCTGGTACGCCTGCAACACTGCCATTGTCTGCAGGGCTACACTGGCCTGACCCACCGCCACATAGGCCTTGCCCACCAGCCGTAAGGTGGTCTGACACTGCTTGGATGACAAAACCGAAGCCTTCAGTGAAGATGCCGCACCAGAAGTGAGGTAGCCGGGGCATCTTCACAAATCCTTGGCCCCTGCACATTCAAATAATTTGATGGTTTCTCCCACGATCTCAACAACCCCTCATGGAGAGCGGAAAGAAATTGAAGGCTTATGATGAGAGCATCAATAGCCCCTTTTCCACCAAAGCATTTTGAGAGCCGGTTCGGAGCCGGTGCCTGCGCGTGAACCAGTTCTCGAAATGACCGGTTCTCGACCAGGGGAACTGGTTCCAAAGCGGTACCAACTCTTTTCTGGACTAGAACCGTTCTTACACTACGTCATGCTTACGTCGGGGGCTGGGGCGGGTTTAGATGTGTTCTAAACATCTTTTCTGACCATAATAAAGGATCGCAAAGCCAAGAGAAACATTTGCAGAAACACGATGGAGTCCGCCTTTGTAATTGTTATGCTTGAAGTTGGCGCAAGCGTTTCTATTTTTGTATTTTTTTTTTATTGAAGACATTATAAGCAAAGAAGAAAACAGTCACAATATAGAACAAATAAACGGAAAGAAAAAAAGACACAAGACAGGGGTACATAACTTATCAGAAAAGATTACACATCAAACGAAAAGATTAAAACACTTACACATTTCAATTGTTTTTAAAGCCTTCTTGGTACACAAGTTACTTGTGAACCAACTTGCAAGCGTTTCTTGCTAAGACGTATGGCGACGTACACAGTGACGTAACGACGTCGTTCCCTGGGCGCTCTAGTCAGTGGAAAAACAAACAGGTTCTGAAGCGGTTCGCAAGTTGAACCAACTCCGAACCAACTTTGAACCAGCACCAGTTCCGAACCAATTCTTTTTTTGGTGGAAAAGGGGTAAATTGGGAATAGTCAGTCTGCACTGAATGACCTCATGCTTTTCCAAAATCCAGTCTAGACTGTGTCTAGTCCTGGTACAGGACATCATTTCCATCAACTCCTCATTCGAGGGGCCACAAGAGGATGTGGTAGATATAATGTCCACCTTTTACTCCCTCCACATCTAACTCCTCAGATCTAGGTAATAACATGCTTTCAAATTAATCAGAAGAGGCCACAGAGCGGGCTTCCTGATCCAGACTGAGAGTCTTGGAGCTAGCGGTTGAAATCCAAGAAAGAGATGCACACATCTCAGATGCCTAGCTCCACCTGTTACCTCCACGATCTGAGTCACCAAACCATGAGGCACAGTTGCCTGGCTCCCTTCCCTCGTAAAGAGAGCCAGGCGGGAGTGGAGCTTCTACACTGTGAAGGAATCACAGTAAAAACAGCCAGCTGCTTCAAGAGAAGATAGTGTGTGCTCCACTCCTAAACAAATTAAATATATATTGTGTGATCGTCACCCATAATGAAGTTTCCTTGTCCTCCTAATAATCATTGAGACAGACACAGAGCTTTTCTTGAAGACAAAGAAGCTGATGAAGTCTAACGCAGTCAACCTTTTATAGTCATGTCAGCATGCTGAGTGATGTCACACAACTTCCTTGGCCAATAGAATTGTCAAATTACACGTGCTTTACACATTGGCACACACTGAAGGCGTTCTCATAGTATCAGCAACTGATGCAGCATTGAGTACCCTCGATAGGGAACTTAATTGTTTTCTGAACAGGTTAAATAGTCTTCTTCTAGGAGATCTGTCTTCAAATGTCTTTTGAAGATATCAGTTGAGCTTTTATGTGTTGTGCTGCAGAGAAATGAGATCCTATCTTATAACTTCTTTATTTTCACCAACAGGTCTTAATAAGAAACTCAAAAATCCTGATGCTTTTCAGATTGGCTTTCCGATGCGCACCAACTACATGTATGGGCGAATCAAACGCACCCTTCTGAGCGAGATCTTCGCCCTCACAGTCTGCCTCTGGTTGAAAGGGGGCTCAGGTCCTGGGATCGGAACCCCGTTCTCCTACTCTGTCCCTGGCCAGGCCAATGAGCTTGTCCTGATTGAGTGGGGCAACAATCCCATGGAGCTGCTGGTGAATGACAAGGTAAAGAAATGACCTAATTATATAATGGGGATTGTGTCCACCATGCTGGTGGAATGATCTGCCCATCTCTTCCTGAATGCTACTCCGAGCAATGTCTGAACCTTGTATTTTGAGCACTTCTTGAGTTGTTTTTGCCTCTTCACAATGACTAGCTTGGTTTAAGTCGCTTTGGATAAAAGCGTCTGCTAAATGTCTAAATGTAAATGTAAAATGTAAATGTGTAATGAAAGATTAATGTCCTGGTTTCGCAAAACACAGGCAATCCGAAAAGAAAAAAAAACCCAAAACAAACCCAAACAAACAAAAACCATTATAATTTAGAAGTGTATTTAAATAGATACTGTAAAATCAAATATGTCAAAACATTGGACAAAATAGCTAATAAAATGCCAGACAACACAGTTTGGAAAAGGGATCACCAGACTTACGCGGCTGATGACCTTGTCCTGCCATTGCAACAGTCTGCAAATCTCTCTCTTCCTCTTGGCTGCCCAGCTATTGCATCACCCTGCCTAATTAGTTAATGGCTTATCCTTGGTTGACCTGTGAATACATTCTACTGTTTTTTGTCAATCGTCTGTCAGTAACTGTTTACATGCTGTCAACTAAACAACTAATGCTAGCAGCTAATACACATTATGAGGTTTGTTAGAGTGCAGACTTTAGCAAACTAAAAACAATTAATGAGAAGTTAAAGACTGAGCATGAATGTTCTGTTGTGAAAATTTGTATGCAAATATCAAATTCTCTATTTCTATCTTTCTTTCTTTTTTTGTTCTAAAATATCTTATTACTGTTTTATGGAGAAACTTTTGAAATAAATTACAGTCAGTGAGTGATCTGTCTGGATGATCCAGATTGGACCACAAACTAATTCCGACCATTATGCTGTTTATGTGAATTAAGTTTTACGTTTTTTTTTTATTATTATTTATTTTTAATCAACAATTTTTTTAATTTGTTTATAAAAACATCTTTCGACCCCAAACTTTTAAATGGTAATAATGAGTATGCTTAGCTAGCTAGCTAGCTCATAATTTGTGCACCACATAGACAACATATTGTGTATGTACTCAAAAAAAGATATAAGTTTCTGTGTATATATAAAAAATAAAAATAAATAATTAATAATAAATAATAATAAAAAAATAATATATATATATATATATATATATGAAAAGTTCAGATGCAAAAGCCTCTAAATGCCATTTGAAATTTTCTTCTTTAATGATGATTTTTATCAAACTTGTATATTTAAGCTCAGTAATTTCACTTAAATAACAATTAATAGGTAATTATCATTGCCATTTGAGTGAAATTACTGAACTTAAATATACAAGTTTGATAAAAATTATCATTAAAGAAGAAATTTTCAAATGGGATTTAGAGGCTTTTGCATCTGAACTCTTCATATATATATATATATATATATATATATAAATAAAGTTGTCCTCCGAAGAGGGGGGGGGGAGGTGAAAATAAAATAAAAATAATGAGTGTGCTTAAATATTGCAGGAGAAAATATTTATCAGGTCAGTATTTGTTAATCTCCATCATTAGACAAGGAAACATCAGTAAAACTGAACTAGGGCACAACAGTAGTTAAAGGAGAACTGCGGCGCAAAATGAACCTTTGGTCTAATTACACATTGGTACATAGTCAATCGTTCTTTGAGATTTGTTTTCATGATTATCGAATGTAAAGACTTTTATCTTTAAAAACTGTTTAGCTTATAACGCTAGTATATGGGGCATAAAAATTACTAGTTAATACCAATAACAAG
This sequence comes from Pimephales promelas, assembly GCF_988280905.1. Classification (NCBI taxonomy): domain Eukaryota; kingdom Metazoa; phylum Chordata; class Actinopteri; order Cypriniformes; family Leuciscidae; genus Pimephales; species Pimephales promelas. The sequence continues at coordinate 7,420,358 of NC_142786.1, read as the reverse complement.
GCTCAAAATAGCCCAACACTAACACTGTAGCATAATCAGGGTCCCTACATGCAAACCGAAGCACTGAGAATGTTGTAAGTGTACAGACCGTTTAATAAGAAGATATTTTTGAAAGACAGTCCACTTCGCGAAAACAGGCAGGAGCCATCTTTGGAAAACAGTCTCGAGCAGTCGAACCACGAACGCCGAGCTAAGTTCTGGCGCATTCGTTGTTCGATTGCTCGAGCCATACTCTATGCCCCATAGTGTTATAAGCTAAACAGTTTTTAGAGATAAAACTCTTTACATTAAATGATCATGAAAACAAATCTCAGAGAACGGTTGAATATGTACCAATGTGTAATTAGACCAAAGGTTCATTTTGTGCCGGAGTTCTCCTTTAATGAAAAAAGAACGAAATATGTGAGCGTTTGTAAGACAGAATTCCATCTACTATACTAGCAAAAAAATGACTTTATTGTTTAAAGATGTACTCTGTTTTTGCCCTCTTTCAGGCAGTCACTCTTCCTATTTCTCTGACGGACAGTAAGTGGCACCACCTCTGCGTAACGTGGTCCACACGGGATGGCATGTGGGAGGCTTATCAGGACGGCGTGAAAAGGGGCTCTGGAGAGAATCTGTCCCCCTGGCATCCGATTAAACCAGGAGGAGTCTTTATCCTGGGACAGGAACAGGTACATCTCACAAAAATCAAGCATAAGTGAATCGAAACACACTCGCACTAACTAACACCCGACTCTTTTGTACCCAGGACACTCTGGGCGGCCGTTTCGACGCCACACAGTCTTTTGTGGGCGAGATGTCGGATCTGCAGCTGTGGTCGCGTATGCTCACCTCAACCGAGATCTACGACCAAGCGTCCTGCTCCAGCCACCTCACCGGCGACATCATCACCTGGAGCGAGTCCATGGTGGAGCTCCACGGAGGTGTCACAAAGTATCCGTTCGACCCTTGTCATTAAGGATCTAACCAAAGAGACCACCTCTGCTTAACTTGCAGCTGGAAAGGTGGACAGTTATGAATCTCGACTCGTACTGCGGCTGCTCAATTAACTAAGCACTTTATTAGTTTAAGGGTCTGAAAGTTACATAATGCAAATCGATAAGCTCTCAGGATGTCAACAGACTGGTTGAACCCCATTTTGTGTTTTTGGTTCACTTCCAGACACTACTGAAAGCACTTCAGTATCACTAATACATGCGAAAACACTTCAATTACTGTTGACATGTACTATTAAAATAAGGTGTGACAATGTGGACTATTTTTATATCTGTACAATGTCAAGTGAATTTCCTTTTCTTTAGTTGGTTAGACTCATTACTACAGAAGCCCTGAACCGCAAGCTAAAAAAAAAAAGTCAGTAAAAAAAAAAAAAAAAATCTGTAAAAAAAAAAAAAAAAAATCTAGCATTTCGAGATTAAAGTCGAAATGTTTCGAGATTAAAGTCGGAATGTTTCGAGATTAAAGTCGAAATGTTTCGAGATTAAAGTCGAAATGTTTCGAGATTAAAGTCGAAACATTGTGCATTCATAACAGTGCGCGTCCACTGGCTCAGAGCGCGCGCGTGTGTGCGTGAAGTCGAACTGCCATGGATAAACACAAAATAGTAACTTTTTACTTTTATCTGAATTACTTATCTTACTTTATCTTTATAAAATATAATGCGCCGGAATAGACTTTAGCCTATAGGAAAACCAACACGGAAAACACTTTTCAGACTGGATGGAGAAATCCAGCTTTATGAATGAATGAATGAATGAATGAATGAATGAATGAATAGGGCATTTATATAGCGCTTTCATATATGCCTACTCAAAGTGCTTTACAATCATTTCAGAGAATCTCTCCTCAACCATAAGTGGTTATTAAATCTTAGGAAATCACAGGATCCGGCCAAATGATTGGATACAGAATGATGCACTTAAAATGTATCCAGAGCGTATTTACGTTGAAGAGGGAGACCGAACAGTTACTGTTGTGTTCTCGACCCAGATAGTGTTGACTAGACGAGCATGAAAACACCTCAGAAACACTGCCACTAGCACGTGTGACGTGTGTAGAATTTTGTTGAAAGCCAAGATAAAAGTAAAAAGCTACTATTTTGTGTTTATCCATGGCAGTTCGTACTTCACACAAACACACACGCGCGCGCACGCTCTGAGCCAGTGGACGTGCACTGTTATGAATGCACAATGTTTCGACTTTAATTTCGAAACATTTCGACTTTAATCTCGAAACATTTCGACTTTAATCTCGAAATGCTAGATTTTTTTTTTTTACAGATTTTTATTTTTTTTATTTTTTTTTTTAGGTTGCGGTTCAGGACTTCCGTACATTTGTATTCGTTCTAGCAGCATGGGGGCAGCAGTGAGTTTTAAAGGCCTACATTTCATTTATGCTACATTTTTATAAGCCAGGACTTCAGTATAGCTTATAACCTGAGGTGCTCTTTTAGTCTTGAAAATCAAGAATACATTCTGCTAAAAATAAACAAACCGTGTAATATTTTTTTTTTTAATGCATGTAAATTTGTATTATTGAAAGACGAAAAATGTGCAGGTTAGATTAGATGTCTGGAAGAGTTGGAAAAGATGGTATTTTTTCATCCGTATAGTGACAAGTGATGTCTGTGGGCAGGTGGGCTGCTGGTATGGGTTTATATACAGTACACACATGCCAGATATAGGAGCTGAAAGAAAACAGTGAGGTGTCCATGGCAACATAGCTTAAAGGGGATTAAAGAGCTGAAGAGCACTCTCGTTTAGACTCTATCTCTCTCTTGCTATTCGATTTCATAATATTGTATGCACTTTTTGTGTTTAAACACATGCACATCTGTATCTGAAGAACTCTACATAAAGAGTACAGCACAGTGAATGTAAAGTTGGTTGCACGTTGTAGTTGTTACTCTGTGAATTGTTTTTTTTTTTCATTGGATAAAGGCGTGTGCTGCAGTCATTTATGAAAAGTGACATTGAACAGATCTGTGTTTCATTATTGATTAATGAACTTAAGTAAGGTAGGAAATGAGTTAGTCTGGATGTATGAAACCTCCAGCTGTTTATTAAAATGCTTCTTCTTATTGTGAATTTAACCTAAAATCTGGAGGCATTTATAGATTATGCATTTTCACTATTTAAAAACCCATTTATTGTTTTTTTTTTTTTAACTAGATGGCCAAATGTTCATCCCTGAGGTAGCCTGAATTTTTATCTTCCCCCCTCTCCCTCTTCGTACCAATGGAGACTTTACAGACTTACCAGTTAGATAATCGTCCAACCTGACTGGTCAGATTTACGTATGCATTTGCTTAACTTCGCCTTTGGTGTATATCTGTATCCAAATGCACTAATTAGTTTATTTCCTTTTAATCTTTCTTATATAATTGTATATAGAAGTTATATGTATATATCATATTTTTACTTATTATTAACAATATGTTTGGGCATATATTTAATGCCTGTAAGCCAAAATGTACAAGCTTAACTTGAGACAAGCATGTATTCAATTATTTGTAAATAAAGTAATGGTTTTGAACTAATCAACGTGCTTTTTTTTTTATTAATAATTTTAAAATATATATTTGTCATGGAATTTCAAATACATGATTCCACTGATTATTTCAACAAATTACGCAAGTATGAGAAATATAAAACAATCTAACATTGTTTATTTAAAAATGATTTGTTATCATAACATTTTTTTCTTCTGTCAAATCAACTTCTGATTATTAAATCAATTGAATCTCCTTCATTGTATTAACTCAATTTTTTATTTATTTCAATGAACTTAAAGTTTTAAGGCAACCAGGTAACTTACTTTTTTAAGTTAAAGCAACAAAAAAAATTTGCACAGGCTAACGAGAATTTATTTATTTCTTTTGCAGGAATGGCAAGAGCAGAAGGATTTGAAATGTTGTAAAAGCGATGCAGAGCTTTTATTACTCAACGGGTAAGGTATTTTTTTGAGTACCATATTTAGCTCTCAGAGTTAATTGTAACGCATTATCTATTGTGAAGGGTCATATTAATCCAAGCACACCACTAAAACAATGTTCTTCCGCAAACTGCATAAATTGATGGTTTAACTTAAAAAAAGTAAGTAACCTGGTTACCTTAAAATTTTAAGTTGATTGAACTGGAAAAAGTGAGTTAATACAATGAAGGAGAATGATTTAATCATAAGAAACTCAAAATTATATGTTATCTGAAATAAAAAAATTATTTAAGTTGATTTGACAAAAGAAAAAAATGTTGTGTTTACTATACTGTAAAAAAATATTGTTGGTTTAACTTAAAAAAAGTAAGTAACCTGTGTTGCCTTAAAATTTTAAGTTGATTGAACTGGAAAAAGTGAGTTAATACAATGAAGGAGATTAATTTAATCATCAGAAACTCAAAATAATAAGTTATCTTAACTAAATAAATTATTATAAAGTTGATTTGACAAAAGTAAATATGTTGTGATAACAAATCTTATAAATATTTTTTTTCCAGTGCAGTTTTGTTTTCTAACCACTAGAGGGCCAAAAGTTACAAAAAAAGAGCCACTCATCAAAATCTTTCAGCATTGTGTTTTAATAAAAAGTTTATGATTCAGCCATGAGAAATTAGTTTGGTCTTTATGACAAAGAATGTTCTTTACGGCCAAACATTTCAGATATAATCCATAGCGTCTGCAAATTTTGGGACCAGACAAGATTACAGATAACCAGTTGCATTGTGTCTGGTCTGGCACCCATGCAGCTGGTGCCAGAAACGGCCCAAAGAGGGTCTGTGTGTTATAGAGAATGAAATGCAACAATCCTGTCTGTAAAAAAGGATTAAGTAAAACAATCTACTATATTATCATATTTTATAATATTCTTTCACATCACTTTTGTGACTGTATACACAATCTCAACAGCAAAGTATGCATTCATCACTTTTATGGAATGGATATTAAGATTTGTCCACAGAATCAATAAATTCATAAAGGGGGAAAAAAAAAGCAATTACTACTGCAGTACGTTGAGCCACAGAACAGGTTTCCTCGTGTTTAAAAGTAATGAGCAGGAGATGGCAAATGAAAAAAGGGCTTTGCATAAGAAATGGCCTTTTTGTTTGTGTGACCTTTTCTTTTCTACTTTGCATTTTGGTTTAAAGGTCTCAGTCTCATGGTTTAGAAAAAGCATGAATGACTAAAGAACTGGACAAAAGAAAGCCTTTGACCTTTTAAGTCAAAACGATTGCAAATATATTGATGATTGTGAATATATAGTGATTTGGCTTCCACATTCTAATGTGAGCTGTTTTCAATATATGACTGTCTATAATATAAAAAAATCACATTTTTTTTTTTAAATCAAATTAGTTTTGGGATATATTAATGATTAAAGATAAGTGTAATTTGATGACTTCTATCAAAAGGAAAACACACTTAATAAAGGTAAAATGATAGTTTGGTAGAAAAATCTCAGATGTCCGTATATATATTTTTTATTATTATTAAATGCATTATTCCCAGAGGCACGCACTTAAGTGGTTAATGCCATTAGGCCGCAAAGACCCTTATGTTTGCATTATGCATTATTAATGCTAGTTATTGCCAGTAAATATGCCAATGGAAATTACAAATGTGCACACTCTGTAAGAATTAGTGTTATTCAATTACAAGTCAAATCACCCTTATACAAGCTCTAATGGTGCAGTTCCAAATTATGTCCTGAAGATGGCAGAAAAGTATCTTTATTGAAATGCCGTCCTATGATGTGGACACTTGTAACACAAAACCATATTGAAGGTTTTTTTTTTTCTTTTTCACTTAATATGCCCATTTTGATTATATATGAAAATTTAAGTAATCAATATAATTAAGAATTTAAAAAATCATTAAATGCAAATCTAAAAATATGGGACAATATTCCTTACCGATACTTAATAGCAACAAAATTAATGAACATAAAACATCTATACTTGACTGTCTAAAAGCCAATTATTAAAGTTTAATTATGTTTGTAGGAAAAGGACATATTTTATAGCCTAATTGTTAGGTCGGGACAGGTTGTCACACGTGTTGTAACCCAATTATGTTGATTTTTTTTTTCCCATCCCAAAATCCCCCCCATTTACAACACAGTCTTAGCAATTAAAAGCTGTTACTTTTTAAACACAGATGTTTCAAATGCAGAAGTTTACTTTGAATAGTTGGGTAAACAGTGGAAAGGTTCAAAAACCAACCGATACTTAAACATACAGAATGTGTATTTACCTACAAACTTAATTAACTTAAAAAAAAAAATATCCTAAAATAAAATAAAAAAATTAAATAAAGAAAGTATCCTCCCTTAAACAAAGTATTATTACAAGCCCTCTCTGTCCTTATATAGGGTGATTTCAGGTAAAATGGGCCATTTAAGGCTGGGGGTCCCAGCCCCTCTGGAATTAAAAAAACAAAAAGTATGACAACAAGCCCTGTCTCTCCTTATATCACTTTTATTATTATTATTATTATGTCAAGTGGATTTAAGTCAGTAAATAGTTTAGACATATAAATGACGTTTATAAAGTGATGCAATCTTGCAGTTTGTATAAATCATCCAGACCAGCCTTGTGACTCCTGCAGTAAAATTTGGGCTGTTGTACTGCAGAATTTGATACCGCTATGACTCACGTGCCTTTTTGAGGCCTGAATAAACAGTGGGATGTGCCCACTGCTGTTTTCTACGGATATTCATAGATTAATAAAGAAGACCGTTGAAGAAAAGGTAGTTAGTATATAGTTAGTATATAAGTTAGTGTAAATAAAAATTAGCCTAGTATATCCTTCCTTTATTTTTTTACTCTACAAATGAATGTCAGTCAGTCGAAGCCTCGTCCCTGCATCATTTGGAGCTTGTGGTACCCGGCGCTGCATCCATTTGGTAGCACCCATCAGCTGATGCTCTATCAAGGTCACCCGCGCAGAGCATCATGGGTGGTGGGTATCGGATGCGCTAATAGTCCCACCCCACGAGCTCAATTCGCATCCTAGCCAACCTTGCCGAATAAGGTCTTCCCGCATCACGAGGCTCTATGACGGAACTGTCACAAGTCGTGATGCGGAATACGCGTCATGGATAAATAAAGGGGTGTGGACGTGGTTTTACGTGCTCAACCGCCGGTATTTCGTCAAATAGAAACGTGCGGTTGGTCGTGTAGCCTACTTGCTACGTGTGACGAATAAAAGAATACATCACTGACAGTGCGGTATTTTCACTTGACTTCAGTCAGTGTCAGTGGGTCACCGGGATACGTGCACACAAACGGGTGGTCACGACGCACGAGAAACACGGTAAGGCATCCTCGATTGATTATTATATACATTTATGTTTAAATATGTGAATTACCATAGTAGCATGATGCTGGTTATTGACATTCTACTGTCTTATTTGGTTAACTGTAAATTGATTGACTGACATGACATCGTATTTATTAAAGAGTAGATGATAACATGTAAGCTAGTGAATTGTAAAATATAACAATGCACAGCGGATCAATATGAGACATAGCCTATTGATAAAATTGGTCGTTTACAAAATAAATAATATATATTAAGTTAAACGAAATAGATTTAACTTACTGCGAATATTAGGCTACGAAATGTTACGCTTGTAAAATAATGTTTTTAAAAAAAAAAAAAAAAAACAGGGCTGAGGTTATAAGAACATGACCAAAAAGTGAAGTCAGCAATGTGCAGGAGCACCTGTTGAACAGTGTAGCAACTAGATATTTATTAAACTAGATTATTTATTTTGCGTTTTTGCAAGGATGGCTTGCGGGGTCATCACGATTTCGGGGGAAGGGTCAATAAAGAATAGGCTATTATCTTCTTCTTTTAAATGCAAGTAGGCTATATTTTTACACACAAAACGGGTTTCAGACATTCATTTTATCACATAAGTGTATAAGTTTGGTTAAAGTAGGCTATATGGCTACACAAAGCCTAAGCGAGCGCTTGTTGTTTATTCGGGATAGAATATTAGCAAACACATAACTGTCGTTATACATTTTAATATTCCATAAGCTTATATGTCTCTACAACTTTTATGTTTTGTTTAAAATATATGTAGGATAGCATCATATGTAAAAGATGCTGCTGTATGTAAAAGATGTTGCGCGAGATGATGCAACATGTCTGAAAAAGTCGTTGTATATTTCTCACACTGCTTGAAGGACGCACATTTACAAAAGTTGTAACGTTACAATTTTTGCGTTTTTTACAGGCAAAATAGTCACAAACAGCATCGTATTTCGGGTACAAGAAGATTGTGTGCCAAACCTCACGTCCACGCGGAATTCATCAATCTTGGACGTTTCCACTCTGGCACGATGGAGGGGGAGAAGGTTAGTACTGCGATAGTTGTAATACAACTCTACGTGTATTCAAACATGACATTAATGCATTTTACTTGTATATAATGGTATACAAACTCAACATAATGTGAGTCATACTGTAGCTAGCATCCGAGGAATCATTTTATGTGTAGCCTGCTTGAAATGACTTTTGTGCATGTGTCTACCATAGGGCCTATGCTTTGCTTGACTTTGATGAACTATTTTTGATAAATGCGAATAGCTCATGTGATCTTTGTTTCAGCATTGAATGTATGTCAAAAGATAATCAATGTGATCAATGTTATGCATAATCCCAGTATGTTGTCAGTGTTTGCTGGGCGGTCTCGTTGAAAGGAATGTCAATGCAGCTGTAACAGGATGTTGCTATGGCAACGAGGGAGCGGTAGATATGCTAAGACCTATTTAGATGTAAATGTTTGGGAGAGACCAAGAGAGAAATGCAGAGTGGGTGATGATGAAGTTGTTTAAATTGGATGTTTATTTAAATCCTCTCAAAGTTCACAACGTCAGCAGATTAAATGATTCTGGAGTATGAGCAGATTAGATGTTTTTGATTCACAGCTGTCTACAGATGTTATGACTTTCAGGCTGTCTTGTAACATTTCCTTTCTCTCTTTAAAGGGATTGTTCACCAAAAAAATTCAATTCTTTCCATCATTTACTTACTCTCATGCCGTTCCAAATCTGTTAGACTTTCGTTCATCTTCGGGAACACAAATGAAGATTTTTTTTGATGAAATCTAACACTTATCTGTCTCCATTAAAGGGATAGTTCACCCAAAAATAAAAATTCTGTCAGTATTTACTCACCCTCATGTTGCTCCAACCCCGTAAGACCTTTGTTCATCTTCGGAACACAAATTAAGATATTTTTGATTAAATCTGAGAGCTGGATCACTCCTGCATACTAGTCCATGGGCTTCTTAAGGAATTGAAACTTGCCGGCCTCGAAAAGTTATTAAAAGACATCGTTAAAATAGTCCAAGTGACTACAGTGGCTCAATCTTAAATTTAAGTTCAAACAACGAAAACACTTTTTGTGCACAAAAAACAACAAAAATAACGATTTTATTTCAAATATTCATTTACTTCTCTCTCTGCATCGAATCAGGTTACTAGTTTAATAGTGTAACTAAGCTTCTGTTATTGTATGTCACACACATTACACACATGAGCAGTGTCGGCCAATAGTGAGCCTACGTGTGACGTAGCTCTACGCTATCACACTACATTAACTGAATAGAGGCACATAGAGAAAAATAGTTGAAATAAAGTCGTTTGTTTATAGTCCCATAAATATTTGATAAATATTAAGTCTGCTATTTAAAACACATAAAGAACCAATGTAGGAAAATAATTAGTATACGCAAACAGTGGGAAACTCTGTATTCGTACAGTGTGTGCATCTCAAAAAAAAAAATATATATATATATATATATATGATTTGAAGCTTGTGACATATAAACACGCACATCAACCCAATCACATGTTTAGCGTTCATGTAAACACTACGTTCAGATTCATCAATCGGAATTTAGTCCGAGTGAAACAAAAGTTGTGCATATAAACGTAGCCATTGGTTTCTTGCGGAAGCTCAAAGGTGCTGCGTAACACACAAGAATGAACCTCATTGGTTCTCGCATGTTAAATAAACATGCTTGAGCTTCCGTTTACCACAACTGATGTGCTAGTTGATGAATGTTTATATATGAATAAAAGCCCGAATTCAATTTGTTCCTCATATTCCTCATAAAGCAATTGTGTTCCTTTAGAAAATGTGGACTAAACCGCTCAATTCATTTGGATTATATTTACGATCTCTATGAACTTTTAAGCGTCAAAGTGGTAGTTGCGTAGCTGTCAATGGAGGGACAGAGAGCTCTCAGATTTCATCACAAAGATCTCCATCTGTGTTCCGAAGATGAACAAAAGGCTTACAGGTTTGGAATGACGTGAGGGTGAGTAATTAATGACAGAAATAAACTTTTTGGGTGTACTACTAACCCTTTAAAGGAGTCGTTAAGTAGCTGATTATTTACTCACCCCCATGTCATCCAAGATGTCCATGTCATTCTTTCTTCAGTCGAAAATAAATTAAGGTTTTTGATGAAAACATTCCAGGATTTTTCTCCACCTCCACCAAACGGTTCAAGTTCCAAAAGACAGTTTCAGTGCAAACTGTTCAAAGGGCTTTAAACGATTTCAGATGATGAATAAGGGTCTTATCAGAACAGAGCAAGGCAACCATTTGAGCTTATAAAACTTAAACTTTGTTATTATTTTTTTAAATTAGCGATCATTTCGCCTGATAAGACCCTTTTTCAGCGTCTGAAATCATTTAAAGCCCTTTGAACAGTTTGTAGTTTGCACTGAAACTGTCTTTTGGACCTTGAACCGTTTGGTTCCCATTGAAGTCCATTAAATAGAGAAAAATCCTGGAATGTTTTCATCAAAAACCTTAATTTCTTTTCGACTGAAGAAAGAATGACTTGGATATCTTGGATGACATGGGAGTGAGTAAATTATCAGCAAAAGTTTTTTTTTAAAATGTGAACTACTCCTTTAATACATTTCCAAATTGAGCGTTTGACTCAGAATGCACTTGTCAGATGACATTTGTTTTGAAACGTATTTCACTGAGTCATCGTGACTTGAGAGTATTTTTTATGAGAGGGGAGAGAGAGCGAATAATAGGGAGGGATAATAGGATCCGATTATAAGGAAATGACGCTATTGATCTACATTTTCAATCTAATTTCTTTCAGACAATTGCATCTAGCTGGTATTGCTTAGAAAAGGTCAAATGCTGTGTAAGAAAAGTCCTGCATCAAAGCATCGACCTGCAGCCTTATATCCTTGGGTATATCCTTACATCCAATGTATTTATTTATACAGGTTATGATAAAAAACTTTGAACTCCTTTTGATGTAGTCCAATTTCTGTCGGATTAAGGTCATTTGTGTCGAATGTCTGACCATCTCAGCATCACAAAGCCCTTCAAAATTCACGGTGTCAGCACTGCTGCCCTAGAAACCTGGAATGTGTATTTGCAGTATTGTCTTACAGCCGAAGGCAGGGCGTTTTAGGACATGGCTGATTTGTGAGCTCTTTTATTATGTTGTTTGCTGCTCCCTTGTTTACGTCCCCTTATTTACTACGTCAGTCAAAGCTGTGCGCAGTGTCTACTTTCTCTTTAAAGAAATCAGTCAAGCAAATGGTGAATAGCCAGTAAACTATGACTTTAAAGAAACACAATGCAAGAAAAAGCAAGATTAAAATGACGTTTTTTAATATCTTTAAAATGATCTGTAAATGTATGCATAATGTTATGTATTTATAGACATCATTTTGTGTGTTTTTTTAGGATATTTGTGTCAAAAAAAATATAGTAAAACTGAAATGATGATGAACTAACTGTCCTCTCTTGTTTTACAGAAGCAGGTAACATGCTACCTTATGTTTTCTTTGTCAACGGCTGTAATTGGCTCCCTGCAGTTTGGCTACAACACAGGAGTCATCAATGCACCAGAACAGGTTAGGGAGTGTGTGTATTTGTTTGTATAGTACCCATCAAATGTTCAAACACACCTACACAATCGTTTAAAAGTTTGGGGTCAGTAAGATTTCTTTTTAAATAAATTAATACTAATATTCAGCTTTCAATTTTAAGCACACAAAATTTCTACAGACACAGTAACGGTCATGATATGACATCACACTCTGCTGCGTCTTTTTAATAAGCATTAATTCAACGGAAATAGTAATACATTCAAAATGTAATAATACACAACCTACTTGACTTTACTGCAAACATATGGGTTCTTTTAATTCAGCCAAGAGGTCACATGAATTCTGCAAATTCGACAAGTAAGAGTTCACCGAAGCATTTCGCGTGAACTTGCGTTTCCAGTCCGACGTAAACGTTTCAATGGAAGTCAAAGCAACACCCCGTTTGAACAGTAGTGTACTTATTCTTTATTCGTTTTCGTTATTTTATTCGTATTTTCTCTTAGAAATTGCGGGAGTTCTTCAACGCCACATGGGTGGAGCGTTACGGGGAGCCCATCAAACCGGGCGTGTGCACCATTGTGTGGAGTTTTGCTGTGGCCATCTTTAGCGTGGGTGGAATGATGGGATCATTCAGTGTCGGTGTCATAGCCAACAAATTTGGAAGGTAAGTGGAAATTCATCTATAATGTGTGAAATGGCAAATGTTGAACAATTTCAATTTGGCGAGAACCTAATATATCTTTAAATCTAAAGAAAGAAATATAAACCATGTGACATCTTCAGTGTCAATACTCATATAGATTTACAATCACTGGTAAAGACACATTGAGGTCAGAGCCATGGCTTAGTGCTTAACAAATTTTTTCTAGTACACTGCACCATGACGCTAATGCTGGCAATGTGAATTTGAACCTGGCTTGTGACATTTCCCAGTCAACATTATCTCCATCATTTGTTTAATTTGAATCAATACATGTAGCAAATATGTACAGAGAAGTTTAGTGTAGCCATTTGTGTTGTTGTGCTGGGAATCCTGAGCCAGATAATACATCAGAGTATGTCAGAGTTACTCACAATGAGGGTTTAACTGGACCGCAAATGCTTTATAAATAATAAAGCAGTTTAACAAAATGAGGGCACTCAGAGTAGAAGAACTGACCTCTGTCTTCCTTGTCTGCTTATACGCTCTCCACATTGTCAGAACAGTCACATTCAAAGCAAGCATTCATGTGTGCTCAGTGGCCATTGTTCTATTTCTGCTTTCTTTCGTTGGCCTCCTCTGTCACCCTCCCTGGTTTTGCCTATTGTTTGGTTTTGTCAGGGATAACCGAGATGAAAAATATGCATTGTGGTAATAACAGTGTCTGAAACATGAAGAATTCACGCAACACAATAAACAGTAACTAATACTTATTAAGTATAATATACAATACAAAATTTTAAGTTCGGCATTCATACATCCAAAAGTTTAGGGTTTTAAGTAATATTTCAAATAAATGCTGTTCTTTTGAACTTTCTATTAAAGTGATAGTTCACTTTGAAATTAATTTTTGATATGTTTTAGCTTACCTCAAGGGCATCCAAGATGTAGGTGTCTTTGTTTCCACAGTATTTTCAATTTTGATATTTTTAGGTCAAACCGTTGTCTATCAGTCATATAATGGAGGTCTATGGTCACCACCTCAAAGAGCATGCACAGAGAAGTCCAAATTAAACATGATTTAATGACTCGTGAATGTAAGTACACATTGATGGCCTAAGACACGAAACGAACGGTTTGTGTGAGAAAATGAACAGTATTTATATCGTTTTTACCTCTTGTAACCACAGCCACGTCGCAAAGCTTTGCGAGATCCCGAAGCACAGATGATTCGAAACATTGATCCGAAGCGTGATTCAAAACATCCACGTCACGTGACTACGGCTAAATGAAGCTTCTGAGTGTTTCATCAAACCGAATCAGGGTTTGATTGACAGGTCGGTCGGGAAAGATCACACAATCACACAGTATAAAAGTCAACGTATTTTCACATCATGGGTTTTTGTGAGAGGAGTTTGGTTTTGAGATAGCCTATTTATGGTGATATAGTGACATTTATAGTGTGATTTGTTTAGTTATATTTAAGCTTCTATTAAAATTTACACATTGATTGAGAGACAGACAGAGTAGGATATATCAGAGTAGGATATACTGAGAGACAGACAGAGTATATATATATGTATATATATGAAGAGTTCAGATGCAAAAGCCTCTAAATGCCATTTGAAATTTTCTTCTTTAATGATGATTTTTATCAAACTTGTATATTTAAGTTCAGTGATTTCACTTAAATGGCAATGATAATTACCTATTAATTGTTATTTAAGTGAAATTACTGAACTTAAATATACAAGTTTGATAAAAATCATCATTAAAGAAGAAAATTTCAAATGGCATTTAGAGGCTTTTGCATCTGAACTCTTCATATATAGACAGATTAATATAAAGAAAGAAAGAAAGAAAGAAAGAAAGAAAGAAAGAAAGAAAGAAAGAAAGAAAGAAAGAAAGAAAGAAAGAAAGAAAGAAAGAAAGAAAGAAAGAAAGAAAGCGGAGCTGTGGAGGTTTTGAAAAAAAAAAAGCTGTTTTGAAAAAAAAAATCTATAAGAAAGTGAGAGACTGTAGCTTGATTTATATTATTAAAATTCATTTTTCATGAACAAAATAACATGCAATGTGAAGAGACTACAGGTTACAAGCTTCATATATTAGAAAAATACAATAATAAAAAATAACACATTTTTTAATGGCTCGTTGTAAAGGTTGTTCCAGATCAACACCTGCAAGTGACCACTAGGTGTCACCGTGGAGACGGGTGTCGGAATGATTCGAAGCCTCGAAACAATATGGCACATTTGCTTCACGAAGCCTCGATCTGCCCAAAACTACTGAAAGGAACACAAGGTTTCAATAGACAGAAAACAGAGGAACTAAAGAGACTAATAAACGGGACACACCTGAACTGAAACTCAAATCAAAACAGTAACCATGGAAACAAACAGGCAGGGGGCGGGGAAGGACAGAATTGAACTAATTGAGAGATTAACCAAACCCTGACAAGAACAGAAATCAAAACAAACTGACATCATGGAAATATAGTTATAATTATATATATCATTAGATTTTGGTCTGTTACAGTTTGACATGTTTTATTCTGTAATTTTGCACATTTATGTCAACTAAAAGTATGTAAAATGAAATATAATGAATGAATATGGCACAATGAATATTGTCAAAATCTAAAGTGCATATTCGTCCAAAAACAAACATTATGACTAAAAAGAGTGCAAGTCTTAACATTGTGTTCCTCTCTGTCTTTCTGTCATTTTTCTCATTTCCTGTATTTGCTGTTGAATTAGTGTTTCTAATTCAATTGAACTCCCTCCCTGTCTGGCTGTTTTTCTCTGTACAGACGTAAGGCGATGTTCCTCGTGAATATCTTGGCTCTGATTGGTGGGAGTCTCATGGGTCTGTGTACTCTCTGCTACTCCTATGAGATGGTAATTGCCGGTCGGCTGGTTATTGGGCTGTTCTGTGGCCTCTTTACTGGGCTCACTCCAATGTATATTGGGGAAGTGTCGCCCACTCCCCTCCGTGGGGCCTTCGGGACCCTGCATCAGCTTGGCGTTGTGGTGGGCATCTTAATTGCACAGGTAAAGCATTCTATGTCAGCAATTTCATTTGTTGATAAATTACATATTAGTGAGAAACTGGAAAAAAGTTTATTGATTTTGTGTGTCATGACCAGATGGTTTATAAAAAAATCATATAAATCATTTCAAGAGCCTTGTGGCCTCATTATATGTTTGTGCCACAACAAAACCTTGAGAAAATATTCAATCTAATTAGCAGCAATGCTTTTACATTACATCAACCTAGCGAGCCTAATTTATGCTATCATAACTTCAACTATCAACTGCTTGTAAATGTTTCAACTTTTCGTGTTGTGTATTTTTCATCTAGATCTTTGGGCTGGAGAGTCTGCTGGGTTCACAAAAGCTTTGGCCTTTACTTCTGTCCCTAACCGTGCTACCAGCCATCCTGCAGTGTATACTTCTGCCGTTCTGTCCAGAGAGCCCTCGCTTCCTGCTCATTAATCTCAATGAGGAAGAAAAAGCCCGCAAAGGTACGAGAGAGATCACAAATCGAGAGATCTCTTTATCTCCACTGAGCTGCAGCCATACTTATGTGAAAAACAGCAAAAAACATTGAAAATATCTCATCAAACAAGATATTTCCCAGTGGAAGTGACCGATAGGGCTTAAAATAGTTTTTATAACTGCATTCATTTCTTTGGGAGTAGTATTGTGCCAAATACACTTAACCTTATGTTCCCAATTAATGCTAATTATGTTCTGGTGACAAAATGAGCTAAAACATCTGCTTAAACAGAATCCCTTTATTAAATAACATATATAGCTCATCATTGACTGGAGAAGGATGAGAAAAAAAAAAAAGTTATAGTCACATTTACTACATGATTCATTTTACACCAGATGATTTTGCACATAAATGACTAATAGGTGCCAACTACTGTAGCACAGCTTTTGGAAATTATGTTTGGCAACCAATGGTAAATGGAGAGTCTTCAGGAATCTTTGTCTTTGCGAATATGTTTAGTTATGCTAGGTGGCGCAGAAATGACACACTATATCTTGTAGCCATTTTTTTTGTTTTTACCGTTTTTACCTACATTTTTTTGCTAGTATAACAAATGTGTATTTTCATTATGTTGTACAAACGTTATGTCATTTATCATTTCCCAAACATTGTAAAAACATTAACACACACCACCTAGCATTTTCTAGGACATTCAGTAATATGTTTACCAAAAAACATTTAACATGCAGACTATTAGAAAATAATTCACTTTTATGAATTCAAAATTCATGTTAGAAGAACTGACATTGCAATGTTTTGTTTCGGCAGTAGATACTGACATTATTTTTCAGAAACTTCATTGATGCAATTTGTTGTGAATCTAATGTTCTCACCTCATATTGTTATGAGTTAATTAGAGTAATAATAGTAATAATGGAATGTTTAATTAATTTTCTTTTAATTTAAATTTTAATAGAACTTTTAATTAATAATAGAACCAGTGCCATAGCCATTTATGATGTTGTTCAACTTTAAGAATAAATTACCCATAATGCTTAGAGTGAGAGTGGGCAGTGAAGAAAAGAGAAAAAATGTGACTTTTCAATCGCTGTGTCCGAAATCTCCACTCAAACCACTAGGGAGTGGAGCACTATATAGTGAGCTCACCAGCATAATAGAAACACCACTTTCAGACACTACTCGTTCGTCTCTGAGCTAAATAGATTTTTTAAAAATAAATACATTACATTATATTGAGCTTATTTCTCCAAATTTAAAAAAAACTAAAAGTCATTTCTGGCCGTTTCTAATATAATGCGCAACTCCACGCATGATTATAACTTATTTTTACGATCAGCGCAATGCATGATGGTATGTAGGGCTTGGGTTAGTGACCATCGTGCATTCTGGGATACATTGAGTGGACTATATAGGGTATAATAATCATCACTATACATTCGGACAGCGCTACAAAATGGCAAGCTCACTATATATATAGTCCACTATATAGTGAGTAGTGAGTGATTTCGGACACAGCTAATGCATCGCTGCATAATACTGCACAAAACTTCAGTAAACAGTTTATTATATTTTAATAAAAGTCATCAGTGGTCATTATTGCTTGCTTAGAAGAAAAAACACAACACATTATAGCGGACTCACTAAAGTAGCCTGGTAACAAGTGTTTTCTGGCAGTAAAAAATGAAGATACAGAAACAATCCCTGCATTGTGTTTTACTGTTCTTGAGCTTGAGCCTTTAAGAGTCCCTGATCTTGACAAGTGTCCAACAGCAGCTTTTGGCATCTTCTTTCACATTGATGATATAATGGTTGCCTTTCCCCCTTAAATCATCAAAAAAAGTAGCCTACTAACATATGATTCACTTTTAAAATGTCTATAACAGGTTAGAATTCAGATATTTGTTTTTTTTCTTGTCTATACCATACTATGCTACGGAAGCCCTGAACCGCAACCTAAAAAAAAAAAAAATCTGTAAAAAAAAAAAAAAAAATCTGAAAAAAAAAAAATCTAGCATTTCGAGATTTAAGTCGAAATGTTTCGAGATTAAAGTCGAAATGTTTCAAAATTAAAGTCGAAATGTTTCGAGATTAAAGTCGAAACATTGTGCATTCATAACAGTGCGCGTCCACTGGCTCAGAGCGCGCGCCTGTGTGTGTGTGAAGTCGAACTGCCATGGATAAACCCAAAATAGCTAGCTTTTTACTTTTATCTGGGCTTTCAACAAAATTCTACACACGTCACACGTGCTAGTGGCAGTGTTTCTGAGGTGTTTTCGTGCTCGTCTAGTCAACACTATCTGGGTCGAGAACACAACAGTAACTGTTCGGTCTCCCTCTTCACCGTAAATACGCTCTGGATACATTTTAAGTGCATCATTCTGTATCCAATCATTTGGCCGGATCCTGTGATTTCCTAAGATTTAATAACCACTTATGGTTGAGGAGAGATTCTCTGATATGATTGTAAAGCACTTTGACTGTAGGCATATATGAAAGCGCTATATAAATGCCCTATTCATTCATTCATTCATTCATAAAGCTGGATTTCTCCATCCAGTCTGAAAAGAGTTTTCCGTGTTGGTTTTCCTATAGGCTAAAGTCTATTCCGGCGCATTATATTTTATAACGATAAAGTAAGATAAGTAATTCAGATAAAAGTAAAAAGCTACTATTTTGTGTCCACTTCACACACACACGCGCGCGCTCTGAGCCAGTGGGCGCGGACTGTTATGAATGCACAATGTTTCGACTTTAATCTCGAAACATTTCGACTTTAATCTCGAAACATTCCGACTTTAATCTCAAAACATTCCGACTTTAATCTCAAAACATTCCGACTTTAATCTCGAAATGCTAGATTTTATTTTTTTTTTTTTACAGATTTTTTTTTTTTTAGGTTGCGGTTCAGGGCTTCCGTACTATGCAGTATGCATTAGAATTTATAATTGATTCAGCAAGGAAACATTTATAATGTTCTTTTGAACTAACGGGTTCATTGTTTCCAAAAAAATATTAAGCAGCACAACTGTTTTCAAAACTGATAATATGAAATGTTTCCTGGGCATCAAATCATCCTATAAGAATAATTTCTGTAGGATCACTGAACACTGGAATAAGGGCTGCTGAAAATTCAGCTTTACCAAACCTCCATTATGTTGTCCCCCAGCACTGGTGCGTCTCCGTGGTTATGAGGATGTTGGGAAGGACATGCAGGAGATGAAGGAAGAGAGTGCGAAGATGGCCATGGAGAAGAAGGTGACCATCCCAGAGCTCTTCCGCATTCCTGCTTACCGCCAGCCTCTGCTCATCGCTGTCATGCTGCAGCTGTCCCAGCAGCTCTCTGGCATTAATGCTGTGAGTGACATCATTTACTTCAATTCATTTGCATACTACCTACAATTTTGAATATAAAACAATGTACAGGATGTTAATATTGTTCATAATATGCATACTATGTGAACTGAGAAAATATTTGAATGTTTTAGTAGGATGTCCTCCTAAGTCACTCTGCAATATCCCAAAATGGAATGTTCTGGAATTTACATTATATTTCGAGTCTGACAAGTGATCTGGGATATAAACCATGATTTTCAACATCCACTTTAAAACTCATTATATGATTGGACTGACAAATGTCAAGTCAAGTCAAGTTACCTTTATTTCTATAGTGCTTTTTACAATACAAATTGTTTCATAGCAGCTTTACAGTTTACATAACAGAAAAATTATGTATTTTGGCTGTTGTTCAGCTGAAGTCAGTTCAGTGTTAATTCAGTTCTGTTGTAAACATCAACATTATTAAAGGGTTAGTTCACTCAAAAATGAAAATTCTGTCAGTATTTACTCACCCTCATGTTGTTCCAAACCTCTATGTGTTTATTTGTTCTGCTGAACACAAAGGAAGATATTTGGAAGAATGTTTTAAACAAACAGATCTCATTCCCCATTGACTACGATAGTAGGATCTATGGTAGTCAATGGGGAATGAGATCTATTTGATTAAAACATTCTTCCAAATATCTTCCTTTTTGTTCAGCAGAACAAATAAACACGTAGAGGTTTGGAACAACATGAGGGTGAGTAAATACTGACAGGATTTTCATTTTTGGGTGAACTAACCCTTTAAGTTAGTTCATTTCGTCAAAAGTGTCATCGTCCAGCTCAGTTCAGTTCTCATACAACAGCGTCAGTACAGTCAGATCAATAGTATTTTTGAATATTAAGTGTCCCCTACATAGCAAGCCAGAGGCGACAGTGTCAAGAATCCATAGACTGTAAAAAAAAAAAACATATGGTCTTAGTGTCCTTGACGTCACCCGTAGGTTTCTGAAGAGCGTTTTTTAAGCCTAAAGTGGGCGGAGCCAGCCGTCGCCATCTTAGCAGCGCGTCACCTCTCGTCACACGGATAAAATAAAATGGGCAAAGAGGCATGACGTGGGTGGAGCTGAGGTGCTAATGCTATATGCTACTGACCTCGGGCTAAAGTGACAGATGTTTAAAAAAGTAAAGCCAATAGTTAAAGTTCAATATTATAATAGTTAAAAGACGCTACTAAAAGTGAGACTCTGTATCGTGATGTATTATTATTTCCCTCCATTCCCTCCAAGTTGTTGCAAACCTGTATGAGTTTCTTTCTTCCGCTGAACACAAAGGAAGACATTTTGAAGAAGATTTGAAGCAATCAGTTGTTTAGAAAAAATAGAAAAAAAAAATACAATGGAAGTCAATGGTGTTTCAGTGGTGTTCTTCAAATATCTTCCTTTGTGTTCAGCAGAAGAAAGAAACTCGTACAGGTTTGCAAGGGTGAGTAAATGATGACAGAATTTTCATTTTTGGGTGACGTATCCCTTTAAGCGTGCAGGGCAACCACTCAGTAGAGCATTACAATAATCTAGCCTTGAGGTCATGAACATGCATTTGTCATTGAGAGCATATTTTTAAGATGGAAAAATGTGGCTTTCAAATGAGATATGTTTTAAATGTTTAAAATGCAACTGCGTTCTCATTTTACTGTCACTTTACATTCTTAAGTTAACCATTTTGCTTTTTTTCCCCATTTCTCCAAGGTATTTTATTACTCAACTGGTATTTTTGAGTCAGCCGGAGTGACTCAGCCCATTTACGCCACCATTGGAGCCGGAGTAGTAAACACTGTCTTTACTGTAGTATCTGTAAGTATTTAATCATTAAACTTAACGAGAAATCAATGTGTAAGTAAATGTGATGTGTTAATACTTTCATTTGATCCTTTTCTAAAAGCTATTCTTGGTGGAGAGAGCGGGACGGAGAACTTTGCACCTTATTGGTTTGGGTGGGATGGCCGTCAGTGCCTTGGCCATGACAATCGCTCTCTTATTGGTGGGTCCTTCTGTCTGTTTATTTTGCTACAGATTCATAACAGGTTCTGTTAATATCTGGCCATCATGGGAATGTTAATGTCATACGTATGTTTGCTTTCCTTTGTCCCTGAGTAGAAGGACAATGAGTCTCTACGCTACCTCAGCATTGCTGCAGTCTTTGGCTTTGTTGCCATGTTTGAGATGGGCCCTGGACCCATTCCCTGGTTCATAGTGGCTGAACTGTTCTCCCAGGGGCCACGTCCTGCTGCCATGGCTGTTGCAGGATGCTCCAACTGGACAGCCAACTTCCTTGTGGGAGTCAGCTTCCCTAAATTGGAGGTGAGTTTAATTTAGATTGCCTTTTAAAGGTGAAGTAAGCGATTTCTGGTAAACACTGTTGATATTTGAAATCACCAAAACAAACACGCCTCTACCCATATAAGGATCACACCCTTATCTTGATGCCTCCACCCCCTCATTCACGTACACAAAATGCAACACAGACAACAACCCAAGGGTAAATTGTCATAAATAAATGAAAGCAATCTGTGCTACTATGATAATTTAGGTCGAATGTCTAATTGTTATTTAGCTCCTCTTCACTTTTGAAAAAAACTTTTGTTGATGATTTACTCACCCCCAGGTCATCCAAGATGTCCTCGTCATTCTTTCTTCAGTCGAAAAGAAATTAAGGTTTTTGATGAAAACATTCTAGCATTTTTCTCCCTATAATGCACTTCAGTGGGAACCAAACGGTTCAAGGTCCAAAAGACACTTTCAGTACAAACTGCAAACTGTTCAAAGGGCTTTTAACGATTCCAGATGATGAATAAGGGTCTTATCAAGCGAAATGATTGCTCATTTAATAAATAAATAACAAAGTTTAAGTTTTATAAGCTCAAATGCTCGCCTTGCTCTGTTCTGTGACCCACGTTTGTGATTCTCCTCTTCGAACTCGTTCATCAAAATGAACGATTTTTTTTCGAGTCATTTGGTTCATTCAACGAACGAAACGGACGAATTGACTCGGAAAAAGATTCGTTCATTTTGATGAACGAGTTCGAACAGGAGAGTCACGAACGTGCATCGCAGTACAGAGCAAGGCGAGCATTTGAGCTCATAAAACTTTTTTTTTTTTTTAAATGAGCAATCGTTGCGCTTGATAAGACCCTTATTCACCGTTTGGAATCGTTTAAAGCCCTTTGAATAGTTTGCACTGAAACTGTCTTTTGGACCTTGAACCGTTTGGTTCCCATTGAAGTGCAATATATGGAGAAAAATGCTGGAATGTTTTCATTAATATACCTTAATTTCTTTTCGACTGAAGAAAGAATGACATGGACATCTTGGATGACATGGGGGTGAGTAAATTATCAGCAAAAGTTTTTTGAAAAGTGAACTACTCCTTTAAAATCAATTGCCGTTATGTTAACCATTTAAAACTGCTGTATTGTTTTTAAAGTAAAACTATGAATAATTTTGTATGGAAAAACAACTTTCCAATTAAACATTCATAGATTTGTTTCTATGAGCTTTATAACTTTAATCTAACCCATTATAATAAAGTTTTGAAATAATTTCCCTATTTTTATATATTTTTATCACATGACTACTGGGTTATTGTAATCTTATTTTGTGTTAAAATGTGTGCACAATATCAGAATTAACTTTTTTCTTTGTGAATTACAGGAGCTGTGTGGGCCATATGTCTTCATTATATTCATGATCTTGCTCATCTTCTTCTTCATCTTTACGTACTTCAAAGTTCCAGAGACCAAAGGGCGGACTTTCGATGAGATCGCCTGTGGTTTTAGTGGGTCTCCGCCTCCGGCTGCCACCTCTGTGGAGGAGCCAGGCAGACTCGCACTTCCAGCCTCTCCGGTCAAAGAGAAAGTCCCGTTAGTGGAAGCTTCCAAATCTTCCACAGAACATGGGCCCAGCTCATCTGAGACCGCAAAGGTGGAAGGGAAACCTAGCTCAGTGACCCAGCCACTGGTAGATTCTAATAAAGAGGAGAAAAATAATTCCACCATCTAAAAAATAGTGTAACTATAAAGCTAATTATGATTAAAGCCATGACATGTATCACTGAAGATAGAAATATAAATATAATATTAGAGGTTATTTACTGAAAAGAGATTATTTAGGGTAAATTGATGAAGAACAGAACCACACTGGAATGCCACAGATCACCTCCAAGGAAGGTAAATGAGAGCTCATAGCACATGAACTTATATTATTGTGTAGTTTGACAATTGATGGTTTGGTGCAATATTGATTCGCTTTAATGGTTTTATCCTTTTATTGCTAATTTATTCCTGTTTGTAAGTTTTTGTGTGCAGTTTTAATGTGAATTATCAAATAGGACAGTTTCCTATATTAAATCGAACTGAAAAAGGGAATTTTTACATAATTCACTCACCATTTTCTACTGTCAAACCTCAGTTTCTTGCTTTTAGAAAAACCAAAATGTTTTTTCTTTGGAATGATAGTCAGTTATCATCTTAATCTAAAGGTTTTTGCACTGACCATGTTCATTTTGTATGATGTATAATGTATATACAGATATATATATATATAAGTTTTCATTACTTCAAATCACTACTACGATTTATCCAAAACATCTATTTAATTAGAAGATTAATTAACAATATTTATATTTATAGGAAGTGCTTAGCTAGTAAAGCTTATGCCAAGAATAAAATCGCTAGTTTACTGCCAAAAATAATACATTCAAAGAAAAAAACTTATCAGATAAAAAAGTCACTCATCTAAAATCACAGTAAAGGTTGCATTGTATTGGACGCAAAAGGACTGACCAGTGTTCAATGAATTGTACCGTATATGCTGTATACGACATAACTAACCAGACATGTCCACATTTCAGATATCCGCGATAAAGATTTTTAGCAAATGATGTGATCAGGGAGGAAGTTTGCTATTGAATTTCCTGTGTTTTAGTGTACCAGTGTTACATATGTGCTGCACTGACTCACTTTGAGGTCCGACACTTTGTTTGAGTCCCTTTCCAAGAGAACATATACTATATTTATTTATACATTTATTTTTTGCTTTGTCAATAATTTATATCATGTAAGTCGAATTGATAGATGCTTAATGCAGCCATCGTCGCTTATGTGTTGCTATTTTGTCTAGATATCTTCAAGGTAAAAGTATTTATTAATAAGCACCTGTATTGTCCTGGGGTAATGTGAAGAACTGCTTTTCCCATTCCTATCTTGTGATCACGTATGTGTTGCACAGAGAGAAAAAAAGAAGTAAGAGAAAGACAACATTCCACAGTAGTGCACTGCGGTTGTATTGCACAATCCAGAGCAGCTTTACATTAAGCCAGCCCTCTTCTAACACTAAGACAACCATCTTAATAACTGTTAATCCCTTTCTCATACTGTACACTTACTTTGCATAATGTAAACAATAGGCATAGTTGCTGACTGTACAGAGTTAGAAGAGCATCACCCTGTAAATACCTATGTTTCTGTGTTGAATAGTGTAATTGATGTAATTGCAAGTCAAAAAGAGTGTCTGCTAAACAGAAAGGTTGATGTTTTGACATTTGTATATTTTATGGTGGCTTTTCCTGAATGTGTATCAAATTCATGAGCGCTACTGTGTACAGATGTTGTATTATTTTGTGAATAAATAGTGTAAATTACTTTGTTTGCCTGTTTCCGAAATACAGTTATAGGCCTACATCAGATTTACCAATGTGCATAAAACAGATGTCCATAATCAGTATATTTCTTTTGGACTGTGTATTTTCGAATAGTTCGAATGTTCACGGACCCCTACAAATCAGGTTAGCAAGGGGAGAAGTATATTCAAATTAGGCAGGTTCATTTGCATCCGTTTGCGACAGTACGACTAACCTATCATAATCAAAGGTGACCTTTGAAGCCAATCAGATCACTCTAATAATGCGTTGGGCGCCGCGTTGCATTCTGGGATGCGGTGGCCATGTTGACAGCTTCGCATGTCCAACGAGGAGAAGCAGCTGAGTTGGGAGAAAGAAAATTAAAAAAGATGTTAAAAATCCCTAAAAGGATACTGAATTTACCGGGATACGTTAAATAGGGAAACCAGGGAACGGCATGTGGATAAAACGGCACTTTTAACGGGATGGATCCATTCGAAATTTCCAAGGAGCACATCAGTACGTTACACTAACTTAATCCGGTGTGGTGAAAAGATGGGTCCGCCTGAAGAGATGAGTCTCACCTTGAAAAGCGCTAAACAAATAAACCTATTACTCGACGGCAACAAACTGCTTTTATCAAGTTATCACGAGAACATATTTAGATCAGGCATACTACTGCCATACTATGGGGTCCTAAGGTGGGACTCATCTCTTCAGGCGGACCCATCTCTTCACCACACCGGACAAAGGTAAACTGCGCTCCACCTAGCTGCTAGTTTAGTAAAAGTTATAGTGCTAACAACCATTCACACATGTAACATACTTTTAACTATGTTTCAAAAGTGTAGTTAGTAACGTTTGCTGTATTAAGCAAAACTTTTTTTATTTTCTTTATCCCAACTCTGCTGTTTCTCCTCGATCGTTCGACTTGCTAGTATGTTTACATTAGTGATGTGTCGTTCATGAACGATTCGTTCATTTTGAACGAATCTTTAATATGACTCGGGACTATCGAGTTGTCTCAGGGAGTGATTCGTTCATCTTGTGTTACCCGCGCATGCGCATTGCGCAACATATGGATTCTGAATCTGTACTGGAAACAGAAATGATTAGTTCATCTCTCGAGTCTCGAGTCCGAGTCTTTCGTTCTTCCTGTCAGTCCCATTGAGCCTATGCTGTCAGACCACCGGAAAGAGGAATGATTAGTTCATTTGAGTCTTCGGGTTTAAGTCCTTCGTTCTTTAGTCACGTGAATTGTCACCGTATTGAATACCCAAATTCACAAACTTTTTACAAACTAATTCACAAACCTTTTACAAACAAGCACGTAGATGATGTATAATATAATAGTAGTTAATTAATGTACAATATATAATAAAACACACCACAGATGCATAATATAGAAAAGAGACGGACAGGGACAATAATAAGGAATAAGGAATAATGGACGTTAATGTTTATTGAACATTTGTATTTTAATGCCTATATAACACAATATTCAGACGCAGTCAATAATACGAATCTAATGTTGTATTTGATGCGAGACCCGTGGCCACGTGAGAAAAGAACGACGGACTCAAACCCGAAGACTCAAATGAACTAATCATTCCCCTTTCCGGTACTGAAAGCATAGACTTAATGGGACTGACGGGAAGAACGAAAGACTCGGACCCGCCGAACCCGAACTCGAGAGATGAACTAATCATTTCTCTTTCCGGTGCTGACAGCATAGACTCTATGGGACTGACAGGAAGAACGAAAGACTCGGACCCGGCCGAACCCGAACTCGAGAGATGAACTAATCTTTCCGGTCCTGCTATATCGCATGGCACGGCCAGCAGACAGCACAGATCAGAGTCAGACACTGACGAGTCAACAGCTAACGTCTCGAGACATGAGAGGAGGAGAACAAACCTGATAAATATGAAGTTGCAAAGCAAAGAACGTCTCGGATCAGGAGGTGAGGTGAACTATAACAGGGTCAGACTGCATAGCCTGAACTTGAGACCCAGCAACTAATTAATAGCTAACGTTACAGTTATTTCAGTTGCTTTTGGCTTTGGCTGCATTACCCTATTATGTTATTTTTACAAATGTAATTAAGATTTTCGTAAGTACTAGATGTATGGGATATTTAACATGACATTTTAATTATATAATTATGAAATGACCGAAATGAACGAAATGACTCGATAAAAGATTCGTTCATTTTACTGAACGAGACTCAAAGATCCGAATCAGTAAAATGATCCGAACTTCCCATCACTAGTTTACATGCGCGAATCTGCCAACATGGCCGCCAAGCCAGTAATGACGTCACGACGCCCAAGCCCTTTTAATCCTTCCCCTGGTTGACGACAGGTAAGAGAAATTTTTCAAAATGTATCAAAATCCAAATTATTGAAGGGTTATTATATGACCTATGTAGTCTCCCAGGATTCAAGATGTTCAAGTAAGTGGAAAACTATGGGATTAAAATCCTTGCATGATTCAAAACTGAAAATAAAGTTCTGAAAGTTTGAAACTAAATGAAAAGATTTTTTTGCATGTTTGAAAAATAAGATTTGCAAGCTTGCAAAATATAATTTAAAAAAAAAATCTGCAAACATTGTTTTTGAGTTTTCCTTCTTCAGAACTTCAACATTTTTTTACAGTGTTGTGCAAACAAATTTTCAGAATTTAAAATTTGTCAGTGTTCTCCCAATGTATTCGTTTGTTTTCCAGGTTTGAAACCTTGCAAATGGTGATCTAAAAAAACTGGTGTGTGAATGTGTAAAAAAAAGTTTTGTAACTCTGAAAACAGAGTCTTGCAGGCTTGAAAAGGGGTTAAAAAAATAAAATAAAAATCTCTGCGAACATTTAGTTTCAACCTTTCAGAACTTTATTTTCAGTTTTGAATCATGGAAGGATTTTAATCCCATAGAAAACCACTTTTTTTACAGTGTTGTTTTTAACGCCGCCTTCACACTGGCAGTTGAAATCAGCTTCGTGCGAAAAGCTACGGACGGATCCTATCCGACAATTCCAGCGGAAGTTGAGCGTTGCTATGGTACTGATAAACAAACCTGAATTATTAACTTTTAATAAAATAAATTATGATTTTATAACGATAAGTTGTCATGTCATTTTTTTATTTTCATGACTTTCTAACGTTTATAAGGGCAGTTAATACAATTAAATTGAAGGTAGACATTGAACTATTGACCACTATATCACATATTTTAGCCGACATATCATCAGAGAGATCATACAGAACTGACAGAATCAAACTTTAATGATAAAAAAAAAAATTAATAAAACAGAATCAAACTTTAATCTCTCTCTCCGCCATTTTTGTTCTACCCGTGTCCGACGCTTTTCACTGTGTAGTACGACGTCCGTTGGGAACGTATTGCGTATTACGGAGCTGATTTCAACTGCCAGTGTGAAGGCGGCGTAAGCCAGTGATCTTTACGAATGTGCTCTAATGATTAAAAAACTTTGGTAAATAGTGAAAAAAAAACATTAATAAATAGTGGATTTTAATTAACAATAAACTCTCCAGGTACCAATAAATATAACAATAATATAACTTAAAGTCGTATTATTTGAATTAGAGGAATGCCGATCTACATAATGGTTTGATATATAATCCATCCCAAATAAATAAAATGGTATCATCATATTACCACCAGTAGGCCTAGGCCTACTAGACACAATTTGATTGTGGGTGCGTGTGTGTGATGCATTCATTATGCTGCTAACATACTTTACATTCGATTTCGAGCTTTTGTCGCTGCATATTTATGCATGTGTTGGCCTATGACACAATCTTCCAACTTTTGCATATTCTACAGTACATTACATATCTTCTCATTTGCATTACAATCAAGCTTTATCCAATGTAACATCCTGAATATTACACAGGCTTTATGAGGTGATAGCATTTTTTACAGTCTATGGGTGACAGTCTTTAAATTTGACAGTGGTGTGTTAAGTGATGCATAAAAGGAACATTAGATGGCAGCAAAGTTGAAGTAGTCTCCATAGCCCGCTTCACGCATGTATTTCTCCATTTCCAGCGGCTCAGACACTCGCAGCACTGCCTGATCATTGGCGCTTCTCTCTCCTGATTGGAGCTTTCTGATCAGCTCTGCCAATAAGACTCGCTTCTTTGGTTTCCACCGACAGCAGGACTGTATAATAGAATATCTAGAG
Source organism: Pimephales promelas (assembly GCF_988280905.1). NCBI lineage: Eukaryota > Metazoa > Chordata > Actinopteri > Cypriniformes > Leuciscidae > Pimephales > Pimephales promelas. The sequence goes on along the minus strand of NC_142786.1, from coordinate 7,391,120 downwards.
AACAAATGTAACTTTGTTAGTTCATATTATTGTGGCCATCAGAATAAAATAGATTAGTGTTGACTAATAACTAAGTTAACAGTGTCTGATCAAATAGTTGTCCTTTAATATAGAAAATATTGCTCAGAAGTTGTTTTTATAGTGAGTTCCTCCTACGCTATCTCACAACCAATTCGTACGAATTCGTACGAGTGATTAAAAAGTGGCTAATTCGTACTAATTCATACGACCTCACTCGTACGAATTCGTACGATTTGTCCAAACCCACGTGATGGGTAGGTTTAGGGGCGGGGTCAGGGGTAGGTCATTCGTACGAATTCATACGAATCGGCCAATTCGTAAAATATGTACGATTTAGCAAAAATCGTACTGATTTGTACGAGTGAGGTCGTACGAATTGTTACGAATTAGCCACCTCGTAAAATTCGTACGAATTCGCGTGAGATCAGGTTGGTTCCTCTCATGAGACCTAAAGAGATAGTTCACCCAAAAAGTACAATTCTGTCGTCATTTACTCACCCCCAAGTTGTTCCAAACCTGTATGAATTTCTTTCTTCTGCTAAACTCGAAGTAAGATATTTTGAAGAAAGTCGGTAACCAACCAGTTGATTGGCCCCAATTGACTTCCACTGTCACCCCCCCTCCATAGGCTACTATGGAAGTCATTGGGCCCCATTAACTGTCTGTTAGGTTACCCGTATTCTTTAAAATAATTATCTCTCTCTTTATTAGAATTATCTCTGTCTTTTGTGTTCAGCAGAAGAAAGAAATTCACACAGGTTTGGAACAACTTGGGGGTGAGTAAATGATGACAGAATTGTACTTGTTGGGTGAACTATCCCTTTAATAAAGAAGTTTGTTTTAGATGTTTAGTCCTGAAATGTCTTTGAAGAAATGTATCTGAAAATGACACAATTGTTAACATATACAGTATATTTGTATGGAGCAACAAAATGGACCGTTAATTTGGGAATTTGATGAGAAATGTTTGACTGTTTAAGGTATCTGTTTGTGCGTGACTATAGTATAAAAGATCGATCCTATGGGCTATATGCACGCATAAGTTCCGCATTTGACGTAAGGATGCTCGACCATTTCCGGTTGTGTAGATTAAAGCGGAGGAAAACCGGAGAAAACGGGATTATGGCAGAGTCTTCAATATTTACTGTCCTCCCGTCTTTGAAACGAAACGTACATACGTTTAGATGTAATTTTATATATAGTTATGTTTATTTAATATAATTTTAAAAAGAAGCATAAACACAACGAGGGGTGTCTGTTTTATCTGTTTTTGTGACTAACGTTTCATTAGTATAACCATGGAGTATAAAATTCAATATAAATTCTCGGTATTGCATTGGACTCTATGATCGGCGGAAGTTATCGAGCATCCCTAATGCTTCACCGGAAATAACGCCGTGCATAGAGCCCATAGAATATAATGATAATATTAATTAAAATAATCATGTTCTTTTTGGGGTAATGTTTGCATGCTTAGGATGAGTCGTATTTATAATTAGCTTTATCTAAAAACAGTGGAAGTCCATGGTAGAACCATACGCTTTTCACATAAAACTGTTTATGTGTGAGAATGAAGTCACGTACAGTGTATTGGAGCAGTTGGGGGGTTTGGTTATCGTGTTCTCTCTCTGTAAATGCTGCAGAAGTTCGCTGGCCATGACGTTGGGGAAGGGAGGATCTCCTGAGTTTAGAAACAAAGAGGTAAAAAAGCTTTACACCAATTTGGTCTTTTTTTCCATAGAAGTGGAACCCAACTACAACCATGAAGCTGTAGCTTTCTCTATTAATAAAAGTGATTTTTGTCTTATTAGACAGGCACACTCACCTAAAGTCACCATCTCATAGAGCAAAATGCCAAAGGACCATCTATGGAGGATTGCATAGAAATGAGTACAATGTAAAGATAAAATTGACAGAGAAACATTGATTGAGAAAACATTGACTGAAAGTAAACTCACATGTCACTGCTTTGCTCGAGAGGTTGCCGTCCCAACACCTCTGGTGCTTGCCACTTTCTCATTTCCATATCTTCCACAGTTTTTGCACTCATTTGCCTGCGATATGCCGGACCCAAACCCCACAGCTTGACCGACAGGTCTTGACCAACCAGGACACTTCGAGCCCCCACATTGCCATGGACGTAATTCTTACTATGCAGGTACTCCTGGAATATCAAGACCGGTTGTGTCAGAACAAGAACATTTGATCTTGGGTGTGACACTTTATTTATTTTACCTTGTAAAATCATAAATGCTCCATTGCTCATGACTGCCCATGATTAATGCATGCCAGAGTCAAACAAAGTAAGGGCTCATTTTGATTTATGAAGTTGATGGTATAAGCTGCATGCATTGAGTGGCTCATAAAAACTCTCCGTTCATGCTTCTATACATTGGCAGGCTTTCATGATTTAAGTGAATTGTCAATATGATTGTGTATCTCTTGCAAGCTGATTTGTTATCTAACCAGAGCAGATGCAATCTGAGCGCCCATGGTAAAGATTCGTTTTTCAGTCATGTCACACGGTGCTGTCTGACTTGTGTGGTCCTGTGAAAGAGAGTTACAGTCAGTCAAAGTAAAGGTGAGGTTTAAACTTACAGTTTGACTTTATATCAATTCATTACAAATGAGATCATCGGTAATGACACAACCTTTACATCATTCATTTGCAGGTCACCACTTGCTCAAATAACTCATCAATGCATTCAGAGAGTTTAATGTCAATATTTTACAGTAAGTGCAAGACATGTCATGTTTATATCATTGAGGTCTGTTAGATTTGAGGTAATTTATAGTTTGGGGTCGGTATAATTTTTAAAATATTTTTAAAAGAAGTCTCTTATGCTTACCAAGGTATTTATTTTATTAAAAATACAGTAAAAACAGTAATATTTTGAAATATTATTAGATTTAAAAAAAACTTTTTAGTCTATTTTAATACATTTTAAAATGTAATTTTTGAAAAAATGTGATGGAAAAGCATCAGTGTGACATGATCAGTCTTCAGTGTGACATGATCCTTCAGAAATATTTTTAAAATGCTGATTTGGTGCTCAAGGAACATTTCTTATTATCAATATTGAAAACAGTTTAGCCTTTTTTTTAACTGTTGATGCTAATATATATATATATATATATATATATATATATATGTGTGTGTGTGTGTGTGTGTGTTTATTTGTACAATTTTAAATGATTGTCACTTTTGATCAATTTAATGCATCCTTGCTGAGTAAAATTATTTATCTTGCTGACCCCAAACTTTTGTACAGTAGTGTAAATGTTATATATTTATTTATATATAAAATGTGTCTATATAGATTCTGCATACACGCAAACAGACGTGAATTAAAAGCCGCAAAACAATTAAATAATTTCAAATATTATAAATATACAAGCATTTAAAAAAACCTTAATTACTTATTTAATTATCAAATGAAGTCAAAATGTTATTCTTTCTTTTCTTGGAAAACAGATTTCATTTAGCATTTTTGTCCAATAAAAATTTACCCTAGGATAAGAATATTCCTTTCGCAATACCATTTGGGTCTACACCCGAGTTCCCTTTTCAAAAGGAAATATGTCAAACAGGAAAGAAACCCAAACTTGTTAAGCCAGTTTATGACATATTTAGCCATCTGAAATCTAGTTTTTCAAGACTAAAAATGCAGCATCACTCTTGAGTCTGTACCTGTCTGCACCTCCACAGGAAGCTCAGCAGGTCTCCGTGTTCCAGCTGCTCTACCACTATTGTCAAGGGTGTGCGCACAGTCTCCACCCCCAGTACTTTAGGCAGCGATGGATGCGATCCCAACTCTGAAAGGAAGTGGGAAAACCCCAGAAAGGACTGGAGCTCTCTGGTATTCGCTGATTCTGTTTGGGGAAAATTGGAGTAGAAAGTAAGATTGTTCACTTTATGAAGTGCAATACATAAACTATCTATCTATCTATCTATCTATCTATCTATCTATCTATCTATCTATCTATCTATCTATCTATCTATCTATCTATCTATCTATCTATCTATCTATCTATCTATCTATCTATCTATCTATCTATCTATCTATCTATCTATCTATCTATCTATCTATCTATCTATCTATTGTCTTCCCTTTCTATCCCTCCATTCTGCCTCCTTTTAGAGAATCAAACCAGCAACATTCTAAACATAGTGAGCATCGATTCTCCTTGGTTATCATGGTGCATTGAGGGACTTTTTTCAAGGAGTGAATGTTTCAGTTCACTGGAAGGATTTTGCAATCGAGACAGTCCTTAAAATGACCGACCCCATGATCAGTGGCCTGACTACTCTACTAGGTGATTTGATTTGATTTGACTAGATGATTGAGACTAAGTAAAAAAAAAAAATAATAATAAATTCTGATCTAAAGGTCAGATCAAACAGACATACCTGGACAACTAATAAAAATGATATCAAATATAAAATGACTAAAACCTGAACTTAAATGGAAATGAAAACTAAAAATATGAATCCATACTATAATAGTTTATAAATGATATTAGAATAGCACTGATCCAACGTTACCTTTAAGCATTCGTAAAATGACTGGCTGGCTGTCCATGCCAGCTCTGTGCAAAGTGAAGTCGTCCTGTTTCACTGAGAAGGTGGGGGCGAGTGGAGACACCATCTGGAAGGTGCCCGGATGCCTCACAGTGGTGTCCTGAGGTACTGCAGGCTGGGGATTCTGCATGTCAGGGTGAGGTTGGGCTGTCATGGGAATAATCTCATGTTCCATTGGGTTTAGCTCAGCCGGAGCTGTTGTTGCAAAGTAAATCAAAAGTTTAAGAGATGAAAAAATTCAAAGATTTTGGTGTATATTAAGACTTGTGTATATAAACAGTTTGATAATTAATGAACTAGATAATCTAATAATAAACATTGCGATCACTCATAAAGGGAAAGCCCTTTACATAAAAATAGGGTTCATGCATGGTCAGGAAGGCTTATAAATAAACATTGCAATCATGCATGAAACTGAAGACCTTTAAATAAACAGAATACAACAACTTGAGTAGTTGGTGTGTGTAACAAAGTCAGATGCCGTAGCTACCATCAATGCCTTGCAGGTGCCGTCTGTTGCTGTTACGGTGACTGTATGTGTTAAAATGGTGTTGTGTGTCATCTTTTTCATTGCTGTGGTGTCCATAAAGTTGTGATGGATTATGGGAGCATTTGAGCACAAATATAATTATCAGCGTGGCAAGAAAGACCACGAGAAATAGCACTGGAATGACGATCAGTTCCACTTCATAATAAAGTACCTCTGCAAGGAAAATAGAAGCACAATGAGATTAGAAAGCTGGATTTTTTTTGTGTGTGTGTTGTGTACTGGCATGTTTTGGTCACAGATAGAGTTGAGGGTGTGTCATGTAAGTGGTCGCCTTGATCACCCTATCAAACTTGATTGCTCAAGTCTTCTCCCACTTGCTCTTTACACCAATGACATTACAGTGATCTTTTTATGCATTTGGTGTTGATGAGTTTTCAAATCTCCAGTTTAAGGGTGTTTACACGACATCGATGTACTGCAGTGATGAACAGTGGGGCCAAAAAGTGTTTAGTCAGCCACTGATTGTGCAAGTTCTCCTACTTAGAATGATGAGAGAGGAATTTTCATCGTAGGTACACTTTAACTATGAGAGACATAATGAAAAACAAAATTCAGGAAATCACACTGTAGGATTTTTAAAGAATGCATTTGTAAATTAATTCAATTATGGTGGGAAATAAGTATTTGATCAATAACAAAAGGTCAACTCAATACTTTGTAACATAACCTTTGTTGGCAATGACAGAGGTCAAACGTTTCCTGTAAGTCTTCACCAGGCTTGCACACACTGTAGCTGTTTTTTTGGCCCATTCCTCCATGCAGATCTCCTCTAGAGCAGTGATGTTTCGGGGCTGTCGCTCGGCAACACAGACTCCACAAATTTTCAGTGGGGTTGAGGTCTGGAGACTGGCTAGGCCACTCCAGGACCTTGACATGCTTTTTACGGACTCACTCCTTCGTTGCCCGGGCGGTGTGTTTGGGATCATTGTCATTCTGGAAGATCCAGCCACGTTTCATCTTCAAGGCTCTCACTGATGGAAGGAGGTTTTGGCTTAAAATCTCACGATACATGGCCCCGTTCATTCTTCCCTCAACACGGATCAGTTTTCCTGTCCCCTTTGCAGAAAAACAGCCCCAAAGCATGATATTTCCTCCCCCATGCTTCACAGTAGATGTGGTGTTCTTGGGAAGCAACTCTACATTCTTCTTCCTCCAAACACAAGTTGAGTTTTTACCAAAAAGTTCTATTTTGGTTTCATCTGACCACATGATATTCTCCCAATCCTCTTCTCGATCATCCATATGCTCTCTGGCAAACTTCAGACGGGCCTGGACATGTACGAGCCTGGCACTGCAGGATTTGAGTCCCTCTCGGTGTAGTGTGTTACTTATGGTAGCCTTTGTTACTTTGGTCCCAGCTCTCTGCAGGTCATTCATCAGGTCCCTCCGTGTAGTTCTGGGATTTTTGCTCACCGTTCTCATGATAATTTTGACCCCACGGGTTGAGATCTTGCGTGGAGCCCCAGATCAAGGGAGATTATCGGTGGTCTTGTATGTCTTCCATTTTCTTACAATTGCTCCCACAGTTGATTTTTTTTTTTCACACCAAATTGCTTTCTTATTGTAGATTCACTCCTCCCAGCCTGGTGCAGGTCTACAATTTTCTTCCTGGTGTTCGACAGCTCTTTGGTCTTGGCCATGGTTGAGTTTGGAGTGTGACTGTTTGAGGCAGTGGGCAGGTGTCTTTTATACAGATAGCGGGTTCAAACAGGTGCCAATAATACAGGTAATGAGTGGAGGACATAAGAACTTCTTAAAGAAGAAGTTACAGGTCTGTGAGAGCCAGAAATCTTGCTGGTTTGTGGGTGACCAAAGACTTATTTTCCATCATAATTTGCAAATAAATTCTTTAAAAATCCTACAATGTGATTTCCTGGATTTTTTTTTTCTTATTATTTTGTCTTTCATAGTTGAAGTGTACCTATGATGAAAATTACAAACCTCTCTTATTATTCTGAGTAGGAGAACACACAATCAGTGGCTGACTAAATACTTTTTGGCCCCACTGCACTATAAAAAGATTTTTTTTTTCTTTGTGATCCCTGTCAGCACAAATCCATGAAAACAAATAAAAACGCTGTATTATGCTGCCAGGCCAGTTGTTGGCAGGGACACTTTGTAAAGAAACACTACACACCGATAGATGGAACACATCGCTGTTTTCACAAATTCATGTAGTTTACACAGAGACAATAATGGTATCATTTTCAAAAACTTTGAAACCCATTTTGCAATTTTCAGGCCCCCAAAACACTGTTGTTGTGTAAATGAATGGGCAAAATGCATAAAAAGTTTCCCGCTTTTAGTTAAAAATGACATGGAAACGGACCCTAACTGTTGTGTACTTTTCCTTCTAAAGTGTTTGAAAACTCGGAAGCAAAGACCAGGAGACTCGATTCGGCAGTATCTTTTTTAAGCGGGGTTCTTTATTGCTGTTGCATCGTTGTAGTCTGCTTCGTCCCAAAAATCTTAGCCAACTCTAAACTAAACTAAAATACAGACTGTTTAAACAAAGCATGCAAATGAGGCATAGGATTCAGCTTGTTACCGGAAATTCCCCAGCCCTGATATCATCAGCATAGCAGTTATTCAGAGCCTTGCGATGCTAATCCAATCAGCCTGACTAGATTGCTCAAACCTTAACATTATCATATGCCCCTTTTCCATCAAAGCATTTTGAAAGCCGGTTCGGAGCCGGTGCCTACTCGTGAACCAGTTCTTCGTGTTTCGGCAGCCAAAGAACCGGTTCTCCAAAGCGGCACCAACTAGAACTTTGCTGGACTAGAACCAGAGAACCGTTCTTTTACCACGTAACCCTTACGTCGGAGGCAGGGTGACAAACAACATGACGGGAAAGGTTGTGACCGCCATTGCTAAAAACACAGTGCTAGTAGAAAGATAGGCTGACCCAAAGCCAGGAGAAACATTTGCAGAAAGATAATATAGAACGCCACTGTAATTGTTATACTTAAAGTTGTCGCAAGCGTTTCTGGGAAAGCTAAGACATATGGCGACGTACACAGTGATGTAATGACGTCATTCGCTGGGCTCTCTAGTCAGTGCAAAAACAAACAGGTTCTGAGAAGTGTCGCAAGTTGAACCAGCACCAGTTCCGAACCTGTTCTTTTTTTGGTGGAAAAGGGGTAATAGAGACAATCAGTCAGGGCCCTTTGTGAAAGATTGCTGTGACACATAGGGCCTTATCTTGCATACAAAACTTACGCATGTATCATTCCTATTCTGCAGCCGCGCAAAGCTGGCTTTTTTCCTCCAAAGACACACGTCGATAAACTAGGAAATGAACTTGCGCTCCCTGGGCGGATCGGCGCAAAAAAAGAGGCGTGTTTTGACGCAAGCATTCCCTAGTGCTATTTTGCAGTTCCAGAAAACTGTTCATTCATAACTGTTCACTGCCACTGTTCATAATGCTATTTTAAGTGTGCATGCTTGGCCATAATGTAGAGAGTGCACAACGTGCATACCCTTAGATTCTTGTTGCATTATAACAAGGAAAAATATTAACACACGAGGGAAATTATTTTGGTTTACATGAAGATTGCATTGGATGATGCTCTGATTGGTTTATTTCACGTTACGCCCAAACCACACATATGAATAATGAGGCTACTTCAGACTAACCCCTTTTAAACTTGCGCCCAGCGCAAGAGTCATTTATCCCACCGGTAAAATTAAATAACAACAGTGCCCAAGACCCGCCCACAAAGTTACTTGTGCTTCGCGCTTGAGTTTAAGATCGTTAAAATAGGGCCCATAGGGTACATCAACATTTAGATTACAACCATGTACTCAATACAGATAAAAAATTTTCTTTTGCGTCTTTCACGTACAGACAACAACATTGTCAAAACAATCCCCGTTCACATGCATTTGCGAAAACGATGTAACTATGCGGCTATAGTCTGAACACGTGATACCAGAGGTGTTAAGTCCAGGTTCAGAAAGTAAAGGACTTTACACCTCTGCGTAATACGCATGCACATGACGTGACGTCACTGTTTTCTCAAATTTGAAAAAAGGAAAATTCAGTTTATTTCTTAGGAATACTTAGTCCGTGTGACTACAGTGGTTAAACCTTAATTTTATGAAGTGACGAGAATACTTTTTGTGCTCCAAAATGACGACTTTATTCAACAATTTCTTCTCGTTTGAGTCAGTGTCCTATGCAATTTACGTTGTAAATACAGTGCAGCGCTTCCGGTTTCTACGTCAGATTGTCGATTGTGCCACCATCTTATGTACAATTCCATTGGCCCTTTTTCTACAACACAGAAGTGATTGGGGCTCCCAATTTGGTTGAGACCCCATTTGTCAGTTGACATAACATCTCAGTTCCCTCCATCAGGGAACCAGGGTTACATCCGTAACCAAGACATTACTGTTACTTGTGATCAATTTAATGCACCCTTGCTACATATTTTCTTTAAATGACACTAAACTAACTTTTGAATGGTAGTGTACAGAGAGAAACTAAAACTAAGAAATTGCACCTAGCACATCACTTACCACAGAGAGAGCCTGGTATGCATGGATATGTTGTGTTGGTTGAAATAGACATTCTATAAAAAGGGAAAAAAAATATTACCAACATTAATGAGATATTGCAAAGCACCAACTTCAAAACACTAAACTGACATCCAGCCATTCAAGTGCAACACTATTCAATGCATAGCTTATGGGTCTTATTAGTGTAAGGATAACATTTGGCATAATCATGCAGTACATGTCTGCAATTTGGCAGCTCTCTTTGAAAGACATAAAACTAGACTGTAAATGTTCGACATTGATTAACCATGTGGTTTGATGCATGTTTCGCAGAAAATGTTATACATTGCTAGTGTGTATATATTGTGAGCAAGTCATTTGTATGTTTTCACAATGTTTTTTTAATATAAGTTTTAAAGCTAAATTTGGTTAATTTGTGCATATCTGACATTTGTTCAGCAGTTATGCAGTTATTTGAACATCTAAATATTTGTTAGAAATAAATCATGAGATAGCTTTTGCCTCTATAAATAACACTGGCATTTACAAAAATACGATCAACACTGGTCTTCACAACAATGAAATTTGTGATCAATAAAAGCTTCAAAGATAAAACTGCAGACACATGCAGAACACAAATGTACTGTACCTGTACAGTTTTTTTTTAAATAAAAAAACATTGTGATAAGGTCATGCCTTGCACTCTTACTCTTTATCATACTTTGTCAGAACATACTTTCTGTGGCATTTCAGCTTGTGTATGAGACTACCAAACTGCCACACAACCTGTTCCTCTGCATTACTGCGTTTACATCATAGACACACCACAAAGTCTATCACATACAAAAGTGAATGTGAGCTCAGGATAAAGTGGATTTCAATTCTTGGTTTAACTGGACTAAACCAGTGAAAATGTAGATAAGCTTAATTTACAGACTAGTCAATCCTCAAAACTCAAAACTTTTGAGTGTTAAATGTTTTCACACATATATAATTGAGTATATTGTTATATAATTTATGCATACACAACGGAACACAACAATGAACTTACATGTCATCGCTGTGTGTGAAGAATAATGGAACTATTTCTCATTTTCCAAACTTGGTAAGTTTTCTTCTTGTCTGAGGCTGTTTTTGTCGTGTTTTATTCCCAAAGTATCATTTTCTCTGTCCTACTGTGTGTCTTCATGTTCTGCAAGTGCTGTTCATCTTACTGTGAGTCAATTGCTTACATTTTTGTTGCCATACCCACACCCTACAGCTGTTTCTGTAAGCTCCGCCTTCACCTGAGTTTCTGCCTTCCATCACTGTATCATAGACAGCTTATGAAATGGTATCTTGTAAAATGTTTAGAACTATTGTTTTTACTAAAACCGTTTTTTAACTATTGTGGGACAGTATGATTTCTTTCAATGAATGTTTACATACACTTGCTAGTAAATTTCACAATTATTTACAAAGTTACGACAAGTAGCACATTGAATTAAATCTATAATTCTGAATTAGAAATACTGAAATAGTATTTTCTTTTCAAACGTACTACAAATTTTTACGGCGTACTACTGTCACAAAATATTTTCATTCTCATGGAATTTTATTGTGCTTATCATTAGTTTCTGTTATATAATATGAAGATTCAAAGATGATGAAGAGTCAGACAGTTCCCTTTCGAGGGAACTTCGAGCTGCATTTGAGACGCGGTGGGAACGCTCTGCATGATTACGTCGTGAAGCACATGTAAAATCAGTCCAATGGAAGGCCGAAACGTCACAGGTGACGTCATAGACCAGGGAACAATAAAGCACCCCTGAATTCAGACCGCGACAGCTTCCGCACCTTCAGCAAGCACTCTCTGCGAAATCTGTCCTTGTCTATTTATTGTTGGTGGGTAAAGCGTATTCGGCAGCAGGTCAGGCCGCGGCATGCTTACTGATGTCAATTCTCCAACCATACCAGGCTGACCTGCTGAGGGACACCGAGGTGTCAGAGTCCCTGTGCAATCCTCTGAGGAGGGTTGTAGAAAGGTCAGTTTGGTTGTTCCCTGCCGGTTTGCTGCTTCAGGGCACCGAAATGATTGTTCAATAAAATCCACTGGCCAGTCTCGAGAGGCTAGTTCCCTTATCGGAATTTCTGGCATCGTGGAAACTTCTGCCAAATATTTCTATATGGGCCCTGCACATAATAGAAAAGGGTTACAGAGTTCAGTTCAGTTCTCGTCCGCCCAGATTTCAAGGGGTCCTCCCTACAGTAGTGGACTCACAGCAGGCTCTGGTTATGGAGCAGGAAGTACTGACATTTTTTCAAAAAGGGGCTTTAGAAAGGGTTTCTCCTCCCAGCAGAGAGTCAGGGTTTTACAGCCGTTACTTCATTGTTCCAAAGAAGGATGGAGGGTTGCGTCCTATTCTAGATCTGCGCCATTTAAACAGCAGAGTTCAGAAACTCAAGTTCAGAATCCTTACACTCAAACAGATTGTATCACAGATTCTGTCCGAGCACTGCTTTGTCACAATAGACTATAAAGATGCGTACTTCCTTGTATCTATCCATTCTCATAACAGGAAGTTCCTGAGGTTTGCTTTCGGGTGTGAAGCATACCAGTAATGGGTTCTTCCCTTTGGCCCAGGTTTATCACCTCGCACCTTTACAAAATGCGTGGATGCAACTATGGCTCCTTTGAAACTCCAGGGCATTCGCATATTAAATTACATTGACAATTGGTTGATTTTTAGCTCAGTCAGAGCAGTTGGCAGTTCGTCATCGAGATGTTGTTCTGTCCCACATAAAGAGTTTGGGGTTGCGGCTCAACAACAAAAAGAGTGTGCTCCTCCCTGCTCAGAGGACCACTTTTCTAGGTGTAATTTGGGATTCGACCACAATGTAGGCACGTCTGTCTCCTGCACCCAAAATCTATGCTTCCGGGGGTTCTGGAGAGGGTTCGCCGGGAAGGGGCTCATCTGCCACTAGTAGCCCCTTACTGGCTGACTCGAGTTTGGTTCTCGGACTTAGTGTCTCCCATGGAGATTCCGCTCAGGAGGGACCTGCTGTCCCAGGCGGGGGGCACGATAGAATCCGGTCTCTCGACTGAGGTCGTTGAGACCATTCTCCATTCCAGAGCTCCTTCCAAGAAAAGACTTTATGCATTGAAATGGAAATTATTCTCCACCTGGTGTAGTGAACATCATTTAGATCCTGTTAACTGCCCTGTTGGTTCAGTTCTTGATTTCTTACAAGACCATTTCTTTGCTAGGTTACCTCCTTCCACCCTAAAGGTTTACGTAGTCTGCCTACCACATCCCTCTGGGGGTATTTCTATCGGGAGAGATCCTCTTATTACTCGTTTTCTCCGTGGTACATTGAGGTTGAGACCTGCACTGCACTCTAGAGCACCGGCTTGGGATTTGGCCATTGTAATTGAGGGTCTGGCTTTGGCTCCCTTCGAGCCCATTGAAGAGGTTTCAGAGAAATTCCTCACTCTATTTCGTCAATCAAAAGAATTGGAGATTTGCATGCCCTGTCGGCTGCTCCCTCATTTCTGGAATTTGCACCTGGTATGGTGAAGGCATACCTATACCCTAGACTGGGTTATATTCCTAACATCCCAGGTAATGTTGGTGGCCCAATTGTGCTGCAAGCCTTTTATCATCCACCTTTTAATATCCCAGATCAGGAACAACCTGTTATATCAAGTTCGGGCATTAGATGCCTACGTTCACAGAGCAAATATTTGTCTGCTTTGGATCACTCAAGAGAAGGTGCCCTGCATCTAAACAGGTGATGAGCAAATGGATAGTCGAGGCTATATCATTGGCTTATGAAGCGGCCGCTCAGGCTTCACCTGTGACTGTACGGGCCCATTCTTAGGAGGAGTATGGCGGCCTCTACGGCCTTAATTTCAGTTCCTTAGTTTCCCTTCTTGATATCTGTAATGCGGCAGGATGGTCCTCTCCCCACTCCACTCCAGGGGCGAGGTTGCTTGCTTCTTAGTGTGTGCAAGGACTTTCACAAAGAATGGGCATTTGTCACTATGGCTTAGTGGGTATGGGGTTCCCACCGCGTCTCAAACGCAGCTCGAAGTTCCCTTGAAAGGGAACGTTTCAGGTTACGTATGTAACCCTGGTTCTCTGATAGGAACGAGATTCTGCGTTTATCTGCCATACTTCCTTCATGCCCTGATCGACTTGCTTCAGGTTTTTCAGAAGCTGTCGCGGTCTGAATTCAGGGGTGCTTTATAGTTTCCAGGTCTATGACGTCAGGGAACCAGGGTTACATACATAACCTGAGACATTTCCAAAAACTAAGTTATTTAATGATAAAATAAACTCCAGCCTGTGAAACAGTGTGCTAGACACAAACAATAACCGACTAACACGCAAAACGTGAACAAAGACAGCAAGAAATAACGATAAACTAAGGAGCTGTTTACACTAAATGTTTTCTACTAAAAACTAAACTACAAAAACGCAAATCTCTATAGACGATGACGTTGTGCACATGCTTATTATTAAGTCTATTGTGTTTCATCGCCATCTAATGGCCCGGCAGCAGTGTTTTTAGTAGTTTTCCCGAATCTATGTGAATGGGGATAATTTTGACAATGGTGTTGCCTACGTGGACACATGGTTTTTCAAAGGAAAAAACTTCTCAGTTTTAAACGTATCATTGTCGTGTAAACATATCCTAAAAGTCCATGAGAATGTAAGCTAAACTGACAGTTCGTGACAACTACATTTTTAAGTTTGTGGCAGTATTTTTCATAACCATAACAATTAGATGCCAACAGTTTTATAAATGTTATACTCTTCTTGTCCTCTAATCCAGATTATTCAAAGCTAAAACTGTCTGCTTGTGTCATTAACTGTATTGCTTAATGTTCGTGTGAACATCACTAATGAAAATGGCAAATCGGAGATGACATTGGCCGATTTGGTCCTCCCTGTACTCCCCTCATCATGTTTCATGGGGGACGGGGAGTTCCCTCGGCTGCTCAAACCCTTACTGTGCCTCTTTCCAAATGAACAGGTGATCATAGTCTTAGTTTGTTGCCTGGGGTGACGGTATCGGCCAGTATTAAACAAACCGGCCTCACTAATTAAGGGGTGGATGGGTTTAGTTTGGCATCTACGCTCTCTTTGTAACTCACAACCTCTACATACACAAACAAATGTACACGCCCAAAGCACATGCTCGTCCTCATGTACTGTATGCACACGGAGCTTACTTGGACTGCTGTGTTGCACCACATGAGAAGGTGTGTGAGAGGGAGATCTGTGCATGTGTAAAACAGGAAAGGAAGATCGAGCGAGAGAACTTGCGCGTGCCCTCTCTCCCGTCAGTCCGTGCCACCCCAGGGTGGGAATGCTAAGACAGACAGGCAGTTTATTTTTGGGTCAGTGACAGTGTGTCAATGGCTGCAGATGCGTCGCAAAGGAAGGCTCTGAGATACCAGCAGACCGTGGTCAGTCACCATCTCTGTCTCTGCTCTCTCTCTCACTCTCACTCTCTCTCGCTCACCTTTTCTTCTTTCTGGTTACTCTTTAGACAGTTGTGAATTGCTGTTCTTCTATCATTTGAAATCATATGATCTCAAAGATGTTGCACAATCTCTGCATGACTTGTATGACTTGAGTCACTGTGCTGCTGCAGACCTCGCGGGAAAGTGAGGCTGTTTACTCAATCCCTCGTTTATCTGATGACGTCTGCAGTCTGTACTATCTTTTTTTTTTGTTATTTCAATACGTTTGACAAAAAGCCAGTCTATACTGTAGTGTGACTTAGAGTGATTCTTCAATTATGCAAATTTTCTGTTAATCACTTTTTCTTAATTTCTGTTTTGAGATTGACTTTTAAATCATCTGAATAAAAGTATTACAATCAGGAAGAGTCTACTTTGCACGTTTTCTAAAAAGTAAAAAAAAAAAAAAA
Organism: Pimephales promelas; assembly: GCF_988280905.1. Taxonomy (NCBI): domain Eukaryota; kingdom Metazoa; phylum Chordata; class Actinopteri; order Cypriniformes; family Leuciscidae; genus Pimephales; species Pimephales promelas. The sequence continues at coordinate 7,375,542 of NC_142786.1, read as the reverse complement.
ATTGACCAAAACCATGATCAGTTTTATTTCATGTTTTAACAGATGACAGATAGAAGATATAGAAATAGATTTATTTTTCAAAGATTTAAAGACTAATCGAAGAATCGCCCTCATATCCATAATTTAAGATTTTTGGAAGAAGTCAAAACAGTAATATTGTGAAATTTAAAATAAACTTTTCTATTTCAAGATATTTTAATATATAATGTATTCCATGTAATCAAAGCTGAATTTTCAGCATCATTACTCCTGTCTTGAGTGTCCCATGATCCATCCTAATGCTTAAGTAACATTTATTATTATCAATCTTGAAAACCTCTTGACATGACAACTCTCGGAGTGTTTGGCATGGTAATGGGTATGACAATGTTGATATATTTGGTCTTGGCAGAATAGATCTGCTACGCTGCTGCTGCTGTTATTCCTGCTGCTGCAGAGCAAGTACAGGACTACTGTGACACACTACTGTGAGCAAGTAAGACATGCTGTTGCTGTATAAAAATAGCATACATAAATCCACATCTATACAGGTGGAGCTGGGGAAGGTGGAGGGCGCTGCACACTTCTATAGCAAATGCTGATTAAGTTTGATCAGCGAGCTCATTGGCTAGTGATGCAGCAGGAAGTGAACCAATCAGCTGTGCCCTGTAGAGAAAGATGTGATTGCAAACAGATTGACTTAAGGACCTATACGCCTTTTGCCATCTACTGAACTTTATATCTGAGCTGCTATGATGCTTTTTCGGAACTCTGATTAACTTGAAAGAAATCCAATTTAATGCATCTTTGCTATACATTTGTTATTTCTTTTATCTATTTTTTAAATCCTACTGATCCCTTACTTTTAAATGGCAGTGTAAGTGGAAACCTAATCATAAATCATAAATATATTCCTTAATCCCAGCCTGTCATAGGAGGGCAGCAATGTGGTCCCTTGAGCTCCAACGGCTGGTGTGATTTCTGCTTTGACTGAAGGGGTGAAGAATTGAATGGGGGGTTTTTTAACGAGGTTGAACATTTGAGCATTTTGAAATGGTGTTGGTCATAGATCTTGTTTAGAGTGGAATATAAATAAGGTAGTATTGCTTTCGTATGTAAGCAGTTAAGGTCATCTTTTGTGAGTCACTGTGATTTACTGAGCAGTATGTAACATTGATTGAGTGAGCTAAAGGAAACGTGTAAATGTTCTGTCAGTACGCATATGTTGGGTTCAGGGTCACCAAGAGGGTATTTCACTCTGACAGGGATTTACAGCAAAAACAAATTCAACTTTATGTAAATGAGAAGACATTATATGCAGCGACAACTAGTAAAGTGTAGACTTTGATCACGTGATCTAGTTGGATGCTGGAAATGGCTGCTGTGCTGTAGCAACCAACATCACAGAAACGTCTCAAGCTGTTTATTCGCAGTCAGTGCAAGCAGGGCTTTAACCGTACGGTGATATGTTATTTTAGAGCGCAGTTCTGGTTGTATTTTTTGATTTGCTGTTATATTGTCAAACTGAATCTCAATCGTTTCCGGTGTTTTGTTTTTTTTGTATTATTTTAGGATTCGTTTATACTTTTTTTTTTTTTTTTTTTAGTTTCATTCATTTTAAATTTGAAAGTTTTTTTTTTATTCTTTTAATTTCTGTTCAGATTGAATTTATTTCTTTTTTCCAATTTAGTTTTTAGTAATTTCACAACATTTCAGTTTTTCATCTCATACTTACATTTTATTTGATTTCAGCTTCATTTCAATTACTAGAAAACATTTTAATAGTTTTAGTTAAAAATAACACTTCTTGTTTCACACGTGCGGCCATTCTTTTTTTAAATAATTTTTTCCAATTTTATTTCATTGCATTTTTACATTGCCGAAGTGTACATGTAGCAAAGTTAGCTGAATGAAAGAGTCTCGATAGAATTGCCAGGCATGTTGGGATATGTTGACAAGTGTGGTCATCACAGCATGGGAAGAACATCTATTTTAGAAGACCTTCAACAGAATTACATATGACTTTACATAACATCTGGTGATGACACCATGACAATTGCCTCAAAAGTCTTCCCATACAACCATCAATATGACCAAAAGCGCCTACAACACACTCCAATTACTTGTAGATGTGTTCTTGGAACATATTACAATCTTTGATAGTGATTTACACACATGAATGTGAGAGCTGCACACATTGCCATTTGCTGTTAGTGCTCCAGTGCATGACAGTGTTGTCTGATAATAGGTTTCCAACTTTTCCTTGGGAGTCTTTGAGAAATAGATGAACAAATTGGAAGAAAGAAAGATCCACACAAAGGTGTATGGGGAAGTGTGACTGTGATCATTGGGTCACACCAAAGCTATTATTAACCCACCGGCTAGTATTACAGGCCTTGGGTAGTTCCAATCTATGGCGGACAGGGGGTCAGCAAAGGGGGGTGTAGAAGGCCGGAGGTGTAGAAGCAGACTGGGAAGGAGGGGGTGAAATATGGAGAAAGCAAGGGATAACATGTACTGTGGGAATGGGTGAAAGTAACTGGATAGATGCGTGGAATGAGAGCGAGAGAGATGTGTTACGAGGAAGAGAGATACACGATAAACCTATCATCTACATGGGCCCATTCCAAAGTCGAAAGTGAGCGCTTTAATTCAATAAAACTGCAAATGGTAACACATACAGAAACCAGTTTAATATCCTCTGAAAAATAATAAATCACAGAGGAATGGTTTTAAGCCAAATATGTTATAAATGTATAGCTTATTATATATTTCTAAAGTCACAAATTAGATTTTCGCCCAAAAATGAGGTTAGTTCACCCAAAAATGAATATTCTGTCATTAATTACTCGCCCTCATGTCGTTCCAAACCATAAGACTTTTGTTCATCTTCGGGACACAAATTAAGATGTTTCTTTGATGAAATCCGAGAGGTTTCTGACCCCCATAGACTGCAACATCATTGCAACTTTCAAGGCCTAGAGCCCCAGTCAAAGTAATCCAAAATAGTCCATGTGGCTCCAGTGGTTCAACCTTAATGTTATGAAGTGACAAGAATACTTTTTGTGGTCAAAACCAACCAAAAAACACGACTTTATTTAACAATTTCTTCTCTAAGACGTCATTCAGAAACCTCTCGGGGGGTCAGAAAGCTCTCTTACGGGTTTGGAGCGATGTGAGGGTGAGTAATTAATGACAGAATTTTCATTTTTGTGTGAACTAACCCTTGTTTTAGTTGTAGCTGCAAGGTTAAATGGAGAGCAAATGGACTATATAATGTGTGTGTGGTACGTGGGATTTTTTTTTTCTCTTACCAAAGCATCATTAATTTAAATAACGTGTCCCTATTATGCTTTTTCGATATTACATAGTGTGTTATATAGCTGTTTGTGAATGTAAATGGTCTAAGGCCAAGGTGCATGATAAATTGAGTTACATCTCTCAAAATAAATAGTTTATTCTGAACTAGTCATCTGTAATTCCAGTCTTACTTCATGCACGAACCTACGTAGGTTTGTGACAAATTTGCATAATGCCAGCCTATTCTTTTTTGGCTGCCCACAAAGAACATCTACTTTGACCCTCAGACACTGTAGTTGTAGCCCAGAAGAGTTTGGTTCATGTTGTTGTGTGTTGTTCTATTGTTCGCTGCAAATCCTCTTTGTATGCATGCACTTCCAAAGAATGGGAACTCGGGCTCGAAATGATACAGTAAACCCAACGCCATCCCTACTGTTCGTATTATTGTGCAAACAAGTGCTGAGGAAGAGCTGAAATTACACTGTAATTAAGCTGTAAAAAAGACAATACCATTAGAAGTGCCGAAGTGGCTGATCAAGCATGACAAGTTCTGCATGTTTATCAGTTTATTCAATTCAACCTTTATCTCATGTTTTTTTTACGTATTCAACATATTTGATCAAGTTTAGTCTCAAGTTAGATGACTGTTGAAGTTTTTAGCACTTAACATCACATCTAACTTTCATTGTTTACTTCATTACATTTCTAAAATGTGTGTGTGCGCGCCTGTGTGTGTTTTAGAAAAAGTGATGGGAATGAAGACAGGGCAAAAGTGTTTTCCAGATGTCTGAATCTTGTCCGGATGATTAGCCTATAAATTTAAATATAGACCAGTGGACTTACTCAAATGATGTCAAGAAGATTTCCCTCTATTTTTGGACTCCCTCTCCTCTGTCGCCTTTCGGGTGTTGTTTTGAAGATGAGGGCAATGTCTTAGTAATTTTTTTTTTCTGAAGGAAAAAATGATTATGTGACCACACTAGTGAGGAATATTAAAAGCACACACAAATAGTTTGTACTTTGTTTGGACAAATTTGAAGAGCACTGCACTGAAGAGCTTATGTGTTGGACTGGGAAATAATTTGAGGTAACACTTTACTTGAAGGGGTGTGCATAAGACTGGCATGACACCTTCATAATCATGACATGACATATGTCATAAATATGAAGTAAGGTTTATGCATGTTAATGACTTAACTGTCATTAAGTGTCTTTCGCTCATTGATTAAGATGTCTTCGTTACGACATCTTGACATAAACCATAACATCATAACCTGTCAGTGTCTTTTTAATAACAACTTGACATTAAATTAAGTTAAACTGTCATGTGGTTGGCTTTGACATTGGCTGTCATGAGGCCATTATAGCTGTGTCATGAATATTTTACATGACCTCAACTACAGTGGTACTAATTGAATTTGTCATTAAAATGTTATAATGGCTTCATGACAGCCAATGTCAAAACCAACCACAGGACAGTTTAATGTAATGTTAACCAATAAAGCTAGGTGGTTTCTTAAGTTTGATAAGTAATCGTGTCATGTTAATGACAGGTTGTGTTGTCTTAGTAATGTCCTGTTGTCATGACAAAAACACTGACAGGTTATGATGTTATGGTTTATGTCAAGGTGTCATAACTAATCTCAAACAATGTCATATTTGCATTAAAAATGTCATAATTGAGTGACTGACACTTAATGACATTTGTCATAAACATGCATAAAACTTCATGTCATGATTATGAAGGTTTCATGTTATTTTTATTTACACCCCTTCAAGTAAAGTGTTTAATTTGACCTGGTAACTGTATCATTGTATATATTTTATTTTTCCATTTTAGTTTTAATGTTTTCATATTTATTTATTTTATGTGACGATATCATTTTTATTTAGGCTTTAGAAAATTCTGTCATTTACTCACCCTCGGGGTTTTCCAAACCTATAAAGCAGTTGATGGACCCCCTGACTTCCAAAGTTTTAAACACAAAACAATAGAAGTCAATCATCAACTGTTTAGTTACTGACATTCTACTAAATATCTTCTTCTGTGTTCAGCAGAAAAAAAAGAAATGAATACAGGTTTGGAACAACTTGAGAGTGAATAAATGACGGAATTTGTGTTGCCTACTGAATTTTCATTTTAGGGTCAACTATCCCTTTAACTATATTAAGGGCATCCAAACCTTGCAAAGTGCAGTCTGTGAGATATCAATATAGTGCCAGTTTCGGTTGATCCAGGGGGATTATCCGTGTAAGATGCTTCGGATAAATGTGTCTGCTATTTATCTGCTGATCTCTCGTGTCTTGTTATTTCTTCTGGTACCAGCTGTATGGGGAGTACAGAGAGCACCCTGGTGGGTCCCAGCGGAGAGAGGCCACTCGCCTTCTGATGGAGAGACAGCGAAAAAAGCATGGGCATCACCACCATCATGGACACCACCATCACGGTCACCATGGGCGGAGTCTCAGCCGAAGTCGTCATCACAGCCACCATCACCTGGAGATAGGGAGCGTTCATGACAGACAGGAGGAGGAGCAGGCCCACACCTCCTCATTCAAGAAACGCCGCTCCTACTCCAAGTGCAGAGGTCAATAATAATGAGCCTTGCAAAAGCAGAAGCGAGATATATTTCAGGTTTGGAATCTGACATGAGTTGTAATGTTTTCCCAGACTGCGTGGCTCGAGTACAGAAGTTCCTCGTTTCTAAATTGGGAGAAGACTGGATCTTTCTGGTGTTGTTGGGTATTACCATGGCATTAGTTAGCTGGACCATGGATTATGCTAGTGCCAAGAGTCTACAAGGTACTACACTACCCAGAATTCCCCACCTACCGCCACCTTCTCATTTGCTTTATCCTTCTGTTGATGCATTTTGCTTATGTTGTAGCTATCCAAAGTCAAATTTGATTTCCCCTGTTCTATTTTTCCAACTGATATATCCCATATAGTTGTGCCACTTTTCCATGTTTTCCCCAATTGTCATCTCTAAAACGTCTCCATATGTCTGGCATTTGTCTTGCTCTTTCTCTATCGCGCGTGCTCCATCACTTCTGTCCTTCTCTGTGTTTCTCAGCCTATAAGTGGTTTTATGGGGAGTTGAGGGGAAACATCCCACTGCAGTACCTGGTCTGGGTTTTCTATCCCATGGTGCTCATCTTGTTTGCCTCCCTCTTCTGTCACCTGGTCGCTCCTCAGGCCATTGGTGTGTAGTCTTGCTGTTCCCCTTTGTTTTTAATTTGATCATTTACTATTTTTCATACACCTGTTTTTCTTTATATCCTCTGTATATTATTTGCCGATCTTTTAGCTTTATAGCAGAGGTAAAAATTATGGTTTTTGCCTCACCTGTTGAGACTAAAATACATAGTCTTGTCCTTAAAACCAGGGAATCGTTTAGTTATTTTCTGCCTTTTTGTGGCAAACGGCACGTCTCAATGGCTGTGTTGGAAAATCATACTCAATTATGATCATACTGATAATTTTGTATTTTACCAATTTATATAATCTCAGTTTTTCATTAAGGTTTCTACACACTCTGTGTCCGTCTTTTGGAAGCACCCTTACTGTATTTTGTGCCCCTCAAACTTACCAGCAACATATTTTTCTTTTCTTACTCTACTACTGTTACTGCTTTACACTGTTTACTACTCAACAATGCCACCTCCTGGTTTATACAATGCAATCACTTTAAAAACACCATCCAGATCTTCCCAACCAGGTTATAAGGCTGATCTTATAAAACTGAAACTTTAAAAAACATTTGTCTATCCAAAAGTTAAAGTCAGCATGAAACAGAAATTGTGTTAGTCTTTCTTATTATGATGTATATCCTAGTGAAACTGTTTCTCGAAGAAGAAAAAAAAATACGGCAGGACTTGATTTTGTATATCAGGAATTGATTTGCTATTGGTCAAGGTCATGTGAGTGACAGGTTGTCCCGCCCCCACACCAAAAGTTCCTCAACATCATCAGAGAAGAGATATTGTTGAAAGAAGAAGAGTTTGAACAAAGATTAAAAGGGCACATGAAAAAAAAAATATGTGCATAGATAAATCATTTATAATAAATGCTGTAATATTCCATAAAATAATAAGAATTGTCCATTTTGAATTAATGAACTTTAAAGTAATTAATCAAAATCGGTTCCTTCAATTCCCTTTATTTGTTCATTTCTCCACTTATTACAGTTTTCCAGAATTTCAAAATTAGATTCTGAATTCTTAGTACTTAACCATATAAATAAAAAGGGATTTAACAAAAATTAAGAGCTAAAATGTAACAAATATAGAATGTTTTTCCTCAATAAAGATTTAACCTATATACTGTGTATATATATAAAATAATTCACAATCCATAACCATAAAAGAAACATAGAAAGTTTTTTATACTTTATACAGTAGTGTACACGATCCATATTCATTATCATATTTAAATTTGTTTAAAGACCTTTCACATTGATTTTTTTATATATAAATCAAAGGCATGATTTCATAATTTGATTGTTTTGTTTTCAGTTCTCTACTAACTATTATTTTTTTCCCTCAGGCTCTGGTATTCCAGAGCTGAAAACCATACTCCGAGGTGTTGTGCTGAAGGAGTATTTGACACTCAAGGCATTTATTGCGAAGGTGGTGGGACTCACTGCTGGCCTGGGCAGTGGTTTGCCAGTTGGCAAAGAGGTTCGATTTTATTTTTTATTTTACAGTCCCGTGTAACATGCACGGGGGTTACAATTTGTCATTTCATATTTACAAAATGCAGAGTGATTTGGTGGGCTTGAGTGCCAGTTGTGTCAACTTGACTGGCCTCAGCATTCTAACCTTTAAATTGTGCTATTTTTATGCATTAGGGTCCTTTTGTTCACATCGCCAGTATCTGTGCAGCTGTGCTCAGCAAGTTAATGTCTTTCTTCTCTGGAGTCTATCAGGTAAGCAGAAGTGCATGGAGATCATGTGATGCATATTTGGCATCTCCATTCATAAAATGCTGAATGCTCGTTTATCATCAGGTGGCTGGACAGAGTTTTTTTATTACACATTATTTTTGAGGACAGTGCTGACAATGCTGATTTATCATCCAGTGCGTTTATATTACCATGAATTATTACCACCTTCCCCCACCTGTCCCCTCAACTGTGTCTGCTTCCCTTTGTTTTGTATGCCTCTGTGTCAGTAGAGCCCATATTGTTATACAGACATCCTCACAGTGGGTTGTGCCGTAGGGGTTGGATGCTGTTTTGGAACCCCTCTTGGAGGTAAAGAAAAAGGCATTTTATAGTTCATGACCTTAATAAGTATAAATTATGACAATTTTCTAAATAGTTTTAGCATGTTATTGAATATATATATATATATATATTTATTGTGTGTATATATATATATATATATATATATATATATATATATACAGTATATATATATATATTTATAGGTGTCTTGATGTTTGATCTTGGCTGATTAGATCTACTACACTGCTGCTGCATAAATAGACATACATAAATCATAGCAGATCTATGCAGGTGGAGCAGGGGGAGGTAGAGGGTTTCACAGGAACTCTGATAGCACGCTGCAGGACTTGTACAGCAAACAATGCAAAAAATGATCCTGTTGAGCAAGTAATTTCATTGGCTGCAGGATTAGCAGAGGACAATGAATGATTGTACATTGCATGTAAACAACCAGCTTGTGCCATGTAGAGTTTAATGACTGAACTAGATATTTATTTTTGTTTGCCAGTAAAATGTGTAAACGTCATTGTCAAACTTGTCATCATTGTCAAAAAGAGCGTTCTCGAGACACCAGGCACTGTTTTGTGTGGATGGGTGGCCGGAGCGCGTTAAGAGTTTTTGTGTTAGAACGGTGTCGTGTTAGCGCCCCCAAGTTAAAAACAAATGATCTTTGCAACGGGAGTGAATCAATCAAAACTAACTTTAGCTGGACAATAAATTTATCCTAATGCTGTCTAAACAATCTGTTACTGTAATTTCCGTTATAACTTAAACCTGCTTTGAAACAATCCATAATGTTAAAAGAGCTCAATAAATGAAGGTGACTTGACTTGACTACAAAATATTTCTATTTAAAATAAATGCTGTTCTTTTGAACTTTCTATTTATCAAAGAATCCTGAAAAATATTACATAAGCACCAAATCAGCATATTTGAATGATTTCTTAAAGGAGTAGTTCACTTTTCAAAAAACGTTTGCTGATAATTTACTCACCCCCATGTCATCCAAGAGGGCCATGTCTTTCTTTTTTCGGTTGAAAAGAAATTAAGGTTTTTGATGAAAACATTCCAGGATTTTTCTCCATATATTGGACTTCAATGGGAACCAAACGGTTCAAGATCCAAATGAGAGTTTCAGTGGAGCTTCAAAGGGCTTTGAATGATTCCAGGCGATGAATAAGGGTGTTATCTAGGACCTTTCGAGTCATGACTCAAAAAAAAGATTTGTTCATTTTGATGAACGAGTTCGAACAGGAAAGTCACAAACGCGCATCACAGAACAGAGCAAGGCAAGCATTTGTGCTTTAAAACTTTTTTGGATTTATTTTTTAAATGAGCGATCGTTTCGCTAGATAAGACCCTTATTCATCGTCTGGTGCCGTTTAAAGCCCTTTGAACAGTTTGCATGAAACTCTCATTTGGATCTTGAACCGTTTGGTCCCCATTGAAGTCCATTATATGGAGAAAATCCTGGAATGTTTTCATCAAAAACCTTAATTTCTTTTCGACTGAAGAAAGAAAGACATGGACATCTTGGATGACATGGGGGTGAGTAAATTATCACCAAAAGTTTTTTTTTTAAAGTGAACTATACCTTTAAGGACCATGTGACATTGAAGATTGGAGTAATGATGCTTTGCCATTACAGTGTCACTCTGTATAGTTGCACAGAAGCGCAAAACGATAGAGAATCCAAAAATAAACTCTTTATTAAATCACATCAGAACACGCTAAGAAAATAAGACACACAACCATGTTAAACTCAGACCATACAGGACAAAGAACTCCTAAAGGCACACTATGCAGGAATTCCGTTTTTGTCAAACAGTGACCCCTAGAGTCATTGTGGAGTACTTGTATTTAATCATACTGTCGTAAATACCACTTGATGTGTTTGACGTCGTTGCCTTAACAGTCCCTCCAGAAAAACGCGATTATGCGATCGCTGAATTCAATGCAAAATCAGCCAAAGTCCGCATATTTATGCGGGGGCCGCATTTTTTCAAATACGCCGCACTTTCGGCGCATAAATTGCCGATTTCCGTGCAAAATATGCGGGGTTTGCATAATTTCATAATCCTCGCATTTTCGTTGCAAAAAAAGTCACATGTATCTTAGCAGAAAGTTGAAAAATGTTGCGTTTGCTTCACACAAGAGCAGCCATTTCCCCCTGTTTCCATGGGAACGTTATGAAGTGACGCAATTACACGACGACAGACAGACTCACGGAGGCGATGGACATCTCACAAATCGAACTCGTATAACTGTCTGTCACTCGTTCTACCGTCACATCGTTACTTAATAAACATCATAAGATAAAAGAAGTAGCATCAAACAGAAATTACGCGCACACATGGGTTGTTCGAGGCGCACATATAACACTGCAGAGAGTTCAACAGGGAGCGCGCAGCTCTTAAAGGGGCCACACCTTATTTACACTCGTTACAGTCTGAAATAAAACAAGATGAGAAATTAAATATTCCCAGCACTTTCTATGATGTAGTAAGCTTGTTTATCAAAGGAAGTAATAAGAAATGACTCTTACATTAGCCTAGTGAGAACAGGATGTTGGGGGAATCACTTTTTTTCTCTTTTTCATCAAACCGCAATTTTTGCAAATTCCTGCAATTTCATCGCATAAAATTGCATAAATTTACGGTATGATGCTGGCAACCACAGCTGCCAGTAGTTTACCGCGTAATCAATCAATTTTTGCCCGCAACAATCACAAAAAAACTCAGCGTTTTTCTGGAAGGACTGAATACTATTATGGTAAATGTTATATATAAATCGCAAATTTTTTCACAAATTTTTGGAAATTACCACCACAAAATCAGTCATTTTGATCGCAAAAATCACACAAAAAAATCGTGAAATCCTGGAGGGACTGCCTTAAAGCATGTCGTGATTCTCGCGAGATTTGTCAGGGGCGCTCCTCTCAAACTTGCATTGCTTTTTTTTGTTGATTCGCCCTACTATGAGTTTGTTTACCACCTAAATTACTTTGAAGCTGTTATATTCTTGCATAGTGTGCCTTTAAATACAAACTGGGTAATCGAGGTAGAGACAGAACAGGTGTATGGAACTGATTGACAACTATAGAAACTAGTTGCGGGAAAATAATAACAGGAAACAAGGAAACAGGAACTAGAATTAAACCAAACTTACACGTGACACACAGGAATAAATTATTATTATTATATTATTATTATAAAAAAAATTAAAAACAGTTATATTAAATCATTATAATATTTCACAAAATAACTTTTTTACTGTATTTTTATCAAATACATGCAGCCTTGGTGGAAATAAAACTTTTGAACGGTACCGTAGTGTTCCTCTTATCATCTGTGGCATCAGAAAGTTTGAAAATCCCTGATGTAGCTGACAGTAAACCCTGTGTATTTTGTTTATCCAGGTGTTTTGTTTAGCATTGAAGTTACATCAACATATTTTGCTGTGAGAAACTACTGGAGGGGCTACTTTGCTGCCACATTCAGTGCTTTTATTTTTAGAGTGCTGTCTGTGTTCAATAAGGATGCAGGTGGGATACTTAATAATATTCCTGAGTGAAGGTCTTAACAGCCTTGAGATGATCACATATCAAATGAGATGACGTTTCTCTTCCATTTGTTATTGTTTCAGTCACCATCACTGCTCTCTTCCGCACCAACTTCCGCATGGATTTTCCTTTTGATCTGCAGGAGCTCCCGGCGTTCGCCATTATTGGGTGAGAGTGCGGGGGCGAAAGCGTGCCGTTCGTGGTGAGGGCACAATCCTGAAGTGTGTGTGTGTGTGTGTGTGTGCCATACTGTAACCCTTGACACACTAGTAGAACTGAGCACACAGCACTTTACCTTCTGTATTATTGTCAGCTGACCAAAGTGACCAGATGTTGGTATTATATATGATTTGTTAAAACCTCATAATGTGTTTTACATTGATCAGAAACAATTCCACAATCCTTTCAATGTATCTGTCTATTTCATTATCTTGTTTTATTATAAAACTAGAAAAGCTTAAAAAGATGTGATAGTTTTTGTCTTACTTTTTTTTTTTTACCCGCAGGATTTCTTGTGGGTTTCTGGGAGCTTTCTTTGTTTACCTGAACCGTCAAGTTGTCCTGTTCATGAGAAGACCTAACATTCTCACACGATTCCTAACAAAACAGTAAGCACCAAATGACAACAGACAATATTAGCTTTAGTATGAACTTCTTTAGCATTATTATAGGAGTATGTAGTACTCGCTTGAGAGATATTTTGCTTTAATCACAGTCTTTAAAATGAGTCTAGAAACAAAATACTTGCAATATGTGTCATATTTTCTCTCTCAGCCGGCTGATTTTCCCTGCTGTTGTGACATTAGTGATTACGACACTGACATTTCCTCCAGGCTTTGGGCAGTTCATGGCTGGAGAGGTCAGATTTGGTCAACAAATAACAGTACAATTTTGTTCATTGGTATAACTAAAAAATTAGGATCATTCTATAATGCAGTGGTTCTCAACCAGAGGGCCTCAGCAAACTTCCAAGGGGGCCTCAAGTTTTTTTTTTTTTTTTAAATCTTTAATATTTTTTGTCTTTGTAGAACATCTGTTACATTTGTAACCTTTTCCACATGAGCTGTTAACAGAGCCTGCCCACAAGGCTGTGTATAGGCGCAGATGCTTGCTGAGCGCAGATTTGACTTGGGTCAAACCTGAAGGGCTCGGGATCTGGTGTTATATCCATATGCAAACTGTAGAATCTGATGAATGTGTGCGGAAAGGATCAGCCTGCCGCAGCACAAACATCCTGGACCCAAGAGTGGTTGCCCTCTAAAGCTAAGCAGGTCTGAGCCTGGTTAGTACCTGGATGGGAGACCTTCTGAGAAAAAACAGGTTGCTGCTGGAAAAGGTGTTCGTGAGGCCAGCAGGGGGTGCTCACCCTGTGGTCTGTGTGGGTCCTAACCAAGCGTGCCGCACAAGCCCTCAAAAGTGAAGCCAAAACGTCTCGATCGCCCCCCTGTGACCGGTCCTAGTATAGCTCATAACCCCCGCCTCCCGATGTTATTCAATGGGACGCGAGACCAACTAAACAATTAATTTACACTTCACATATCCTTTTTCCAAAGATAGTTTCTGTCATTTACTGTAGTTTCTATCACGTTGATGTAATTTCAAGTGTTCATTTTTAAAATAAGTTTGTTTTTAGTTAGTTATGTGATGATAAAAAACGGTGCTGTGACATCATGATTGACAGCTTTGATTGACAGGTTCTCTGTGCGAGGTAGTCACTGAAAGCACCAGCGGACTTTTTTTAATAATGTTGATTATGTGGTTAGTAGTTGTATTTACCTTATTTTAACGTGGTTCTGCAACCAGCGGACATTATTGGAGAAGAACGAAGCAGACAGAGGGCACTTAATGAAAGTGCGGGGCGTGTGCTTGCGTTTGATTCAGCGCGAATGAGGGCGCGGCCTTGATTTCGCGGCTTTACTTCCTGCTCACGACTGCGAATGACTGGTCCCGAAACACGCAAGTGCGCAGACTCAGGTCCCAAGATGTCAGCGTCATATCGAGACACTGGCGGCTTCGGTTCTCTCTGATGGAAAAGAGCGAAGGGGCGTCGTTCATCTTTTTTTACAGTCTATGGTCCTAACGCCCCAGTAAAGTTATGGAGACACTATACTGTCAAAAGAGCACCGTCCTTCAGATGAGACGTTAAACCGAGGTCCTGACTTTCTGTGGTCACAAAAAATCCGAAATTTCGAAAGAGTAGGGGTGTAACCCCGGCATCCTGGCCAAATTTGCCCAGTGGCCTCTGTCCATCAGGGCCTCCTAATCATCCCCATATATACCAATTGGCTTCATCACTCTGTCTCTTCTCCACCAGTAAGCTGGTGTGCCGTCGCATCATCCAGGTGGATGCTGCACATTGGTGGTGGTTGAGGAGATTCCCCCTCAATGTGAAGCCCTTTGATTGTTTAGAAAGGCGCTATATAAATGTAATGAATTATTATTATTATTATCCTATAAAGGTGCACCATTTGCAAGGGCTTTGGAAGATGCTAGACTTCTAGTGGCAAAGCAAAGCCATTTTGTGCACCTCATAGGGAGAAGGTGATAGCATCTGAAATCCAATGCGACATATCCTGCTTGGTGACTGCATTCCGTCTTTTGCGACCACCAAAGCATACCAGAAGCTGAGAGGATCTACGCCACTGGCCGGAGCATTAGACATAGATCCTCAGACAGAGCATGGACTGGACATAGCAGGTGGAGGCTTTCTTGCTCCACCTGCTATGCAGGATATGGGGAGGAAAGAAAGCCTGCAAAGGGACCGGCTGAGGAACCACAGAAGGTACTTTTTGGAATGTAGTTCTTACATCATCTGGAGCAAAGTCTAAGCAGGAGGAGGCTACTGAAAGAGCCTGAAGGTCTCCTGTTCTCTTGAGTAATGTTAAAGGGATACTCCACTTTTTTTGGAAATAGGCTCATTTTAAAACTCCCCCAGAGTTAAACAGTTGAGTTTCACCTTTTTCAAATCCATTCAGACGGTTTTCTGATATTTAGAAGAATATCAGTAACCAGACAGTTTCTGGTCCCATTGACTTCCATAGTAGGAAAAAATATATACTATGGAAGTCAATGAGACCAGAAACTGTCTGGTTACTGATATTCTTCTAAATATCAGAAAATCGTCTGAATACATTCGAAAACGGTAAAACCCAACTTCTTAACTCTGGGGGAGTTGTAAAATGAGCCTATTTCCAAAAAAAAGTGGAGTATCCCTTTAATGCTAATAACAGAGCCACTTTGAGAGTAAGCATTTTTTCTGAGACCAACTCTAAAATCTCAAGTGGGATTTCCGTTAAGGCCTCTTGGAGCAATGTTTGGTCCCAGGAGGGAACTCGCAACTGGTAGATATGCCTCAACCATCTGGCACTGCTCAAGAACCGAGACACCAAGGCTGTGGTTAATGGAAATAGAAGCCATATATACTTTTAAGGTAGCTGGCGCCAGCCCTGCTGAGAGACGCTCTTGGGGGAACTCCAGCATGATGCAGCATCCTCTTGAAAGGGAGGATTCACATGGACATTTTTAAAATGAGTATACATTATGCCAAGCTCTAAAATATATTATCAGGTATCCTATAAATGTATCTTTAATCCTTAGCCAATAAATGTGAACAATTGGGAATATAATGGAAATTCTTGAGTGGGAACCCTAAATAGCGTTCAGCTCTTAAAACTTCTGGTATCTTGAAATTTAATCCACGGAAATTAGGAATGTCCACCAATATTTTTTTTAAAAGTTTTAAAAACGAAATGTTGCCATTATTGCAGATATTGTTGTGTGGAGAATGGTGGGCCTTGCCCTTGGGGGTCACAAAGGTTGAGAACCACTGCGCTAATGTTTATGGACTTTCTTTCAGACAGTCTTGGAATAGTTTGGTTGGATTTTTGAAATATATTATTTGATTTGGTTGTAAACGTGGCTTAAATTTGGTATTATTCCACAGCTGATGCCCAGGGAGTGTATTAATTCTCTGTTTGATAACTTCACCTGGACTAAAATATGGGGTTCCTCTCTTCCGCCTGGTCTCGGTCGCTCTGCTGTGTG
This sequence comes from Pimephales promelas, assembly GCF_988280905.1. Lineage (NCBI taxonomy): Eukaryota > Metazoa > Chordata > Actinopteri > Cypriniformes > Leuciscidae > Pimephales > Pimephales promelas. Next base: position 7,359,429 of record NC_142786.1, on the reverse strand, counting down.
GTTTCACCCTGACGTCAGCATCTTTGTCATTCTCATTCTCTTCTTTACCATGAAGGTTGGTACTTTTCAATCTCTTCTTCACTTTGTCCTCCATAAATCATCTGTTATTTATAATATCTTCACTGTTTTAAGGTCATTTAACTAAGTTGGGTTTTTTCACGTATCTTTGTCTAGCATAGAGTGCCACAGCAAGCTTTAATTAAAGTAATGGTTTCACTTTATTTAACAGTACGTGCACTGTCTGTATACTTAGTGTTTTTCATTTTAAAACACTAGAAAAGTACTATGCACTGACATTGGCTTTAGTTATCAAATTTTCAACAAAACTTGCTTTTATTCAGGACAGTCATTATCTCCCTCCATCTGTCATGTTTGAAGCTGCTGAAGCAATAATTTGTCTCCCGAGTTAGGCTCGTACAGGTTGTGCTGAAAGAGATTTTAGAATTAAGGCAATTGTGTGAAAACATTATTATTCATCTCACAGTTCTGGATGTCTGCAGTTTCCACCACGATGCCCATCCCGTCTGGAGCTTTCATGCCTGTCTTTGTATTGGGTAGGTCTCAGGTCCTATTCATTTATTGGTGACTGCCATTAATGGATTCGTTATGATTTATTTAAGGATCACTTTATCATACTGCATTAAAGTTTTTTTTTAACGACATCAGGCAAAGGAGCTGCTGCTGAAAAAAAATGGATTGGCTAACTTGGGTACATTTACAAATAGGTTCACTCAGAATCATACGAAATACAGTCATTTTTACTAGTAGTGGATCACACTGTAAATACGTAAATTAACTTAGACTACACAAAGAATTCGGCCAACCACATTTTGTTTTTTATTTGATTAATAATACTCTGGGCTCAAATCTTCTCCGACGTTTCTCTTACAGGTGCTGCATTTGGTCGTTTAGTGGGTGAGATCATGGCAACTCTCTTTCCTCACGGTATCCTGTTTGATGGAATACTGTACCGCATCATCCCTGGAGGGTACGCTGTCATTGGTCAGTCATCCTTTCCTCCTCTTCCGATCCACCATGTTTGCTCATACTGTGTTGATGATCTCAGTCCTGTTCCTGTCTCATCTTCTCATAGTCTCTTATCCACTGGATGTGTCCATACTCTGTCTGTCATTGTCACTCCTGTCACTCCAACTTTCTATCCTGTTACTCTATCAGTCTATTCTTTTCTCTTACCGTGAAGGTGCGGCGGCGCTGACGGGAGCCGTCACTCACACCGTTTCCACAGCAGTGATCTGCTTCGAGCTGACCGGTCAGATCTCTCACATCCTTCCCATGATGGTCGCTGTCATACTGGCCAACATGGTTGCTCAAGGTCTTCAACCGTCACTGTACGACTCCATCATCCAGGTCAAGAAGCTGCCCTATCTCCCCGAACTGGGCTTCGGCCACATAAGGTGTGCAGACTTTGCATACGTCACCGTTGTGGCTCCACGCATTCGACAAACCAGCTTGGCTCACGGCGCAGCCAGGTTCCCTCACCCTCGCATGCTGACAGCACCTTAGAGTCCTCGTGATTCATTACCAGCGGGAGCCATTAGTAAATACACTTGTCAACGAGGGGCGGCAACATGAAGCCTTGGCACTCTTCCAGCTAACACTGAGCCGCTCAACACTCATTAGATTTGGCCTATTCATACCTCTTTATCAAGGACACACTCTCTGTCTTAATATACCTTTTTGTGGGCTGGAGCAGTGGTTCTGCCTTTAGGACCCAGAGTTTACATTGCATGTTGTGACCCAACACTTGTGCACAGTGATATTAACATTAAGACTATAAGACTTTTACAATTATTATTAAAGGTACAATATGCAGGAATTTTTCGCCACCAGAGGTTGGTAACCTCTTACAATAACAAAGGTGTATATTGATGACGTATATTCCGCATTAAGCGTAAAAATGGATCTTGTTGTCAAGCTGATGGATCTTTTATGGATGAGTGAATATATTGATGTTTTTAAAATGACTGTGGTATGAAGCAGGGCGCGATTGCTAGACGTATACCAGTGCCACACACAACGCGAGTCCCGTGGATATAAAAGAATAAGGAGATAAAGGATGAAGGAAAATTCACTCTACCGAACTACATTAATACTCACACAGGTCAGTGTATTAGACGAATTAAACTTGAGGTAACGCAGTTAACGTTACACTATCACACTAAACGGCATTTGAGTGTGTTGAATGTTGTTAGTTATGTTATTTGTTGGCTGTGTGAGACTAGCAGTGAGCTAGATCAACATAATGCTGTGTTCACACCGGACGCGAATAGCGCGTCAAATTCGCGCCTGACACGTCTAGTTTGACGCTTGACCACTTTGTGTTAATTTGCGTGTCAAGAGTGAAACTGACGCGCATAAAAACAAAAGTTTGAAGCGAAATTTACGTGCGTGACGCGCGTCTGAATCGAAATCCGTTGGCGGCCATTGTTTTTATGTCGACCGAGCATTTATTGAGAGAGTCACCGCTCTGTATTTACTCTGGAGAGCAGAACAGCGGCATGGGGATCATTGTCGCCATATATTTGTGTCTTCCGGACCATTCTGAGGTGAACCGTTTGGCTAGTTTCACCATTTGCTCACTCCAGGAGCTGCGCTGGATGACGGCCGCTGTCAGCGGTACTTCCGCCTGTCCCACGCCCAGTTTGATGACCTCTTGTCCCACATCGGAGCGAGGATCACCCTCGGCCTCATCCACCTAATCTAGCTGTCATTTATTTTTGTTTTGATGATAAATAGAGCCAGCTTCCAAAAGTGATTAACTTGTCCTTGTCTTTTTTTTTTCTCTCTCTCACGTCCAGACATGAACTTATGTCTTATGTCAGACATGTTTATTGTCTTTACATCATAATACTATTTCATATAATTTAGATATGGAATGAATAACATTCAATACAAAATGAACATGTCTCGTATATTGAAATAAAGTTTTAAGTGATAAAATATTTCCTTTGTTGTGCATTAGAACCACACCAGGCATTTAGTCATATTACAAAATAAATTATTGAAGCATTCAGACACTTCACCAAGTGAGCGAGCAGCTAGGCTCCTGATTGGTTAACGCGGCGCCAATTCATGGCAAAGTTCAGATTTTTCAACTCGGGCGGCAGACGCGAATTCGCGTCAAACGCGTGAATGCACAAATGGGACTAACTAAATCATTTGCGTGTAACGCGCTTAACACGCCAGACGCTCAATTCGCACGAACTTGACACGTCTTCCGAGCCGCGCTCCACGCCTCATTCGCGCCGCAGGAATTTTTTATGCGCGTAATGCGTCTTTGCATTGACTTAACATTGAAATCATTCGCGCCTGACGCGCTATTCACGTCCGGTGTGAACGCACCATTAGAATAACATGCAGATCATATTCTAACATTTCATCATGTTGAACTAAATAACATTGATTAGTTTTATGTACATTTGCTCACCTGTCTAGTACATGCAACACTCGTGTCTGTCAAGTCGAAGTTAGCCGCGGACGTTGAGCTCTCGGCATCTCAAAAGATGTTGATCTTCGTTTTAGTCCTCTTTTTGTTCAAAGTCTGCTTACCATGGTCCATAATGTTTAAATAAAACAACAACAGCGTGAGCGTCTTGAGAGGCATAACGGCTTACTATCGCAGTGTGAGCACAAACCTGGCGGAAACCGGGGCTAACTTGGATATGACGCCGTTGACTGACGACTCCTCATCCCTGCTCACACGCCCCATTTCCTTGATTAAAATCGCAATTTTCTCATGATTTACAAATAGTTGGAAACATTAAGTAATCAAAAAAACTAAATATATAACATTGGCCTAGTGGTTTTTGGATATTTTACTGCAAAAAACCTGCATATTGTACCTTTAACTGCCTATACATATACACACACACACACATAATACTGACTAATACCAAATGAAATCTTTAATATTGCCTATTATGTTAAAGATATATTGTGCAATCCATAGAATACTGACAATTATGTATGCATAAACAAACTGAAATTTAATGTACCACTGTATTATAGAACAAACTCTGGGACTTAAGTATTATGTTGATTAAAAAATAATAGATCTATTTATTTTGCAATCCTTTCTACACACTCTTGGATGGCTAATTGCATTTTAATGTTTGGATTAAGCATAATTTTTCTTGTTGTCAGAATAGACCTGTGATCCAACAGAGCACCCGCCGCGCCGGTCTAGAGAAATTAAACTTTTTAAACCATGTCACCCTGTGGTCTTACCATTCTGTTTCCCTGCAGCCAGTATAATATCTTTGTGGAGGACATCATGGTGAGGAAAGTGAAGTTTTTATGTTCCCAGTCTACATACAGAGAAGTACTGCATTTGTTGGAATCGACATCTCTAAAAACCTTCCCGCTGGTTGACTCAAAAGGTAATGTCACGCAGGCCGTCAAAACATATTACCTGTCTCTAATTGAACCTCTCATTATGGCATTTTTCTAGCTGCATGTAGCATACCTTGGTGAGCGGTGTATTTTTATTTTGTTCAACTCAAAGTGTCTAAAGCTCTGTTTAGCAAACTTTCAACCTCATGTTGTTACTAGCAACATGAAGTTGCTGCTTTGTAGAATTTCAAATTAGTCACATCCTATACAAGATCTATCTCGACAGTTTGGAACAGAGCCCTAGTGTCTGACATCATGTTAATGCTCATTTGTAACTGGATTCTGAACTCACTTCACCTTCAACAGAATCTATGATTCTATTGGGCAGCATTGAGAGGTCTGAGCTTCTCGCCCTCTGTGATTGGTGGGTGTCAGCAGAGAGGCGGATCCTAATGCAAGGACAAAGCTCGCAAGGTCAGGTGCCTTGTGCCAAAATCAGCTGGGAATCGTTTGCCTTTGTTGATGAGGAAGAAGAGGAGAATGAAGACGATAAGGTATCTGCTTAAGAGAGGATCCTACCTATCCTTCCATCCATAATAAAAATATAATAATAAGAAGCAAGTTTTTTCCCCCTAAAATTTTGCTTTTGTATTCCTTTTCAAGCTGACAATGTGTACTTACTGTTCTGTGTGAATGTTTAGACGATACCAGTTCAAGAGGAAAGAAACGGCCCTCTACCTCCACCCAAACCTTCAGAACCATCCACCAATCACACGTCTCCTGGTGAGAAACATAACCAATCCTCTTTAAATCTTTTATAAACCTCAGGCAAGCACTTCTAATAAACAAGCATCTTGAGGCGATATAAGTGATACTCATCCTCTGATCCGCCTTCCGACTTTTCATTTTTTCCTTCTCTCTCTCCTCCTCATCTTGCCTAGATAAGGGTCCTTCCCAGTCTTTCGGGAGAATTTTACGTAACTTCTTTTCATCCTCTTCAGAAAGACACACAGAAGGTCAGCCACAGGTACAATGTTTGTGCTTAAAGGTCCCTTGTGAAAACCTGTATGTGTGTGTGTTCCATCAAGTGAATGCACTAAATTAATTATTGTCAGCATGTATGAAATTTTAATGAAAGGTCGATAAAATGGGCAGAGCAAATATATTGCTAATGGTCTGCATTAATATTCATCAGTGTTTTTCAAGGACATGTGCGGTTAAAGGGAAGTGAGCGGTCTTACATAGAATGTGTCGATATGCAAAATATCAATTTTTCAAAACAAGTATCAAAGTTTGAATACTTGGAAAAAATGCACCATGTCCTTATTATTGAATTATCTTGCCATTTATTTTCAACCCAGGAGCCTTATCCTCCACCTTTAACTGACACAATGACACCAGAACAGGTATTACCAATTCCACAATACAATAAAACATTAACTTCCAAGTAGGCATTTAAGCATGAAGAGAAATTGAATTAATTTAGGATCTGCATATTGTTGGATTTTTTAAATTCCTATGTAGTTTATACATGCAGATGAGTTGCTAAAATAAAATAAGGCATAGTGGAGTTGAAAACTGGTTCTGACTGGTTCCCATAGATCAAAGCCTGGGAAGAAAAAGAGATGGACAAACCTCTGGATATCGATCAGATCAGAATAGATCCATCCCCCTTCCAGCTGGTGGAGAGAACGTCACTTCATAAGGTGAGCAACAGCCTTTTTACCTCCTTAAAAACAACTCTGTGCACAGCGACCCGTTTCGGTGCATGTCTCTTTAAATGATAATGAGCAACTGCTCACTCCACCCCTCGGTTCCGTGGGGCATGTCGACACGACATGAAAAGCACTGACTTGGCGGACAGTATACAAATGGCTGAGGGTGGAAATATGCTAATACGGAACAGTCCGTCAGCGGTCGTGGGCGGAGCATGAGCAATATGACATCATATTGCTCATAAAATCCAAACGGCTTGATTATTGAGAGTGTTTAGGCTTTTTGAGGATAAAAATTTCGATTATTTTTTTTTTCATTGTATGGTGGCATGCAAACACCATATACAGTAAAAGTGAATTTTGCATTCGATGACATTGACAAGATTTTACACATGTTCAATACATTCATATTCATGGTTCTCTGATGTCCATTAATGGCCACATGGGGGGTGGGGGGGGGGTTCACTTAAAGGGTCATTCCACCTCTGGAAAGATGAATGTGTATATAAAATGGATCGTTATGTAGAAGAAATGTGAAATTATTTTTGAATTTGAAGCTTTCTAGACTGAGATAAGCCAAAAAATGTATTTTTGGCTTATGTGGATTAAAGACAACAACTCCCAGAATGCACTTGCTTCGCTGCCCTAGGATGCCACGCCTACCAGCGCAGTAGGTAAACAACAAGTGTAGGCTAGTCTAGTGAGTCTCCGTGATGAGTCTGCCCGAAAATGTGTTTCGAGGACGCCCAAAATGTCCGGGATTCGGCTTTTGCATTCTACAGTCGGCATTTATTATGTTTACTGTGACAAGCAGGACGAGTGAGGGCCGCGGTAGAACGGCGCGAGGCCGATGGCATGATTACCGATGAGTGACACCTGTGGGACCCATCGGTCTCGTATCTCTCACGGAAGAGCGGGAATTTTCTTAGCAATGTTAAAACGCACATCAACCGATCACTTGTTTAGCGTTCATGTAAACACTACAGTCAGATTCACCAATCAGAATTAATTCAGTTAGATTGAAACAAAAGCTGTACATGTAAACAATGCATGGCGACTGCAGAAAGCAAAAGCTGAATCCCGGACATCGACGGCCGGTCATGTCCGGGAAAAAGAGGATGGTAACCCCTAAAGTTACTACTCAGCTTTCTCCACAGAACAAGAGCCTGCTACCTTCGCTTCCTAAAAAGACGGCTGACACTATAGCCCCTTTTCCACCAAAGCATTTTGAGAGCCGGTTCGGAGCCGGTGCCTGCGCGCGAACCAGTTCTTTGTGTTTCGACAGCCAAAGAACCGGTTCTCGGCCGGGAGAACTGGTTCCAAAGCAGCACCAACTCTTTGCTGGACTAGAACCGTTCTTTTACCACGTCATGCTTACGTCGGGGCTGGGGCGGGTTTAGATGTGTTCTAAACATTTTTTATGACCATAATAAAGGATCGCAAAGCCAAGAGAAACATTTGCAGAAACATGATGGAGTCCGCCGTTGTAATTGTTATGCTTGAAGTTGGCGCAATCCTTTCTATTTTTTTTTTTTTATTATTATTGAAAATATTTTAAGCAAAGAAGAAAAATAGACAAAAGACAGGGGTACATAACTAATCAGAAAAGATTACATATCAAACGAAAAGATTAAAAGACTTATTTCAATTGTTTTTAAAGCCTTCATGGTACACGAGTTATTCGTACACATGTGACGTAACGACGTCGTTCCCTGGGCGCTCTAGTCAGTGCAAAAACAAACAGGTTCCGAACGGGTTCGCAAGTGGAACCAACTCCAAACCAACTTTGAACCAGCACCAGTTGCGAACCAGTTCTTTTTTGGTGGAAAAGGGGTATGTGTAATCCCAATCCTCCATAATGCATCCGTCTGCGTATTCGGTTCCTTCGTCCATTTTTTCAAAAAGTTTCTGCCGGTGAGATCAAACGCACTGGCACTGCTTGGTGATAGGTCTGTTAGCGCATAGGTCCAACCCCCTATGGGCGGGTTTGAAAGGGTGGGGACTAGTACTTGTAGTCTTTACAGATATCTCCCTCTAACACTTCCTCCTACAATGACGTAAAATGATTTTTGCATCATTGTAGGAGGAAGTGAAAAAGGTAAATAGCAGATTTCTCTCGTCTCAGGGAAAATGAGAGAGTTTTGCAGGACCATTGAATAATACTGGGATTCGAACAGTGGAAAGCTTAATACGAATGTGTGGAGTGGAATTCATCATTAACTTTTCATCAACCCACAAACATCTGCGTGAGAAACCCTGGCCTACCAAATGTAAAATTATCCAGACTCTCAAGATGATTCAGGATTTTGAAGGTCATTAAAAACGTTACCTTTTTTTCCCCAGACTCATACCCTGTTCTCTTTACTGGGCCTCAGTCATGCCTATGTAACCAATACTGGAAAACTGGTGGGAGTTGTGGCGCTGAAAGAGGTAGTAGCTTATCTATTGTCGTAGCTAGTTATTTGTCTGAATTCGCTTATTTGACTGTTGCTGAATTCAGAACCGCATACTAACATGCTACCCGTACTATTTTTGCCAAAAAGAGTAGTTTGCTAGTATGCTGTTCTGAATTCAGCATGTTAAACCCTTCTTTCTTCTTCATCATCAGCTCCAAAAAGCCATCGAGGGCTCAACGCGCAGTGGTGTGCGCTTGCGCCCCCCTCTGGCCAGTTTTCGTGACACCAGTCATAAAGCTGCGAAGCCCCCTCAGGCTTCTTCCCCTCCATCCTCGCCCGTCTCCACCACTGCTCCTTCCTCGCCTCTGTCCTCACCCGTGGTCCCTCAGGCCCATTCCCCCGGCCCAGCGGCCCCGGTGAAGGAAGGGAAGGAGGAGATGGAGGTGTGGATTGAGGGCGTGAAACGGGAGGTGATTGTGGGGAACAGCAGTAGCACAACTACAGTGAGCAGCAGGAGCAGGAGCAGCAGTAGCGGGACAGAAAGTAGTGACAGTGAGGCAAGAAGTGCCGATAGCAGCCCAACCCTGCCGCCATCCTCCTCTCCACCCCCCATCCCTCTCTCCACCCTACAGCCCGTCCCCGAAAACAAAGAGGGTGAAGAAAACGAGGACGAGGAGCCCCTTTAGATCAAGTAAAGTTTTTCTTGTATTTGCGGTGTGATTCCGTGTACGTTTGTCCGCTTTTATTTTTATATAACAATTTCATGTTTTTTATTCATTGCTCGTTTAAAAGGTTTTAAAACATCTGTTCCTTTGCCCCACTCAGTTTGTGTTCATCCTCTCTCTTTTCCATTTCTTCTTCCCCTCTCTCCTTTTTATTCTCTTTTTGTAAGTAATTGTCCTTTCCTTTTTTCTTCCTCTGTAGAGTTCTCGTCTTATTTTTCTTCTTCTTCCTCAAAAAATGTATTTCCCCTCTCTTTTTCTTCTTCTTTGTCCACTTGATCTTTCTCTTTCTCTAATTTTCTGCCTTTTTCTTCCACTTTTTTCTCTACTTACACCTCCCCTGCTTATTTCTATTTCCTCTCTACATGTCTGTAAATAAATGTTTTCCACCTGCTCTTGCTCCTTTCTTCTCTATTCTAAAAACATCCTGTAAAAAAAATAAATGTAAACTGCCCAGTAGAATATGTATTATTATTGAGATTACTACTATTGGAAATTCCTTCCACGTCTTTTCAGTGGGAATCTGAAAACAAAAATGGGAAAGGTTTCATATAGCCGAACCATTAATATTTTGCTTGGTGGCATTAATCAAGCGTAGCGTCAGTTCTGGCAGGTCACGTTAGTCAAGCTTGCATCAGCTGACTCTCAGCTGATCCATGTCAACCTATAGGAATATGATGCCTATCACAGTTGGGATATAAGCCATAAAAACGTAACCATACATGGTAGACTTAAGACCAGCTACGGCTGTATCTCGTGGCCTCAAGATACTAACTCGTGGCCTCAAGATAGTAATTCGTGGCCTCAGTATAGTAACTTGTGGCCTCAAGATACTATCCTGAGGATACTCTATCTTGAGGCCAAGAGTTACTATCTTGAGGCCACGAGATAGTATCTTGAGGCCACGAGTTAGTATCTTGAGTAGGGTTGGGTATCGTTTGAATTTGAACGATTCTGATTCCGATTCCTTGTTTCGATTCCAGTTCCTAACGATTCTCGATTCCGATTCTTTTAAGAGGCAGGGTCAAAAAAGTTTAGCTAACCTTGCTAACCAACAGCCTTTCTGAAGGAAATAATCCTTTCTGAAGGAAATACTCCTTCGGTAAAAATACTCCTTTTGTCACAAATTTTGCATTTTGCCGAGATTTCGTTATTTTTAGAAAAGTGAAGCCACACTTTGGATCGTCGACGTAAGCTACTCATGTTCGACTCGCGTGGTTATGCCAACACTTCCGGTAGACGCTTCTTCGTTGGTCTTGTTCAGCGGTTTCTTCTTCCGCTCGGCGGACTGTGAATATCGAAACTAGGAATCGAAATTTTTACTTTTGAACGATTCCGGGAAAAACGAAAAGTAAGTCTCGGTTCCAATCGATACTCGATTCTCGATACCCAACCCTAATCTTGAGGCCACGAGTTAGTATCTTGAGGCCACGAGTTAGTATCTTGAGGCCACGAGTTAGTATCTTGAGGCCACGAGATAGTATCTTTAGGCCACGAGTTAGTATCTTGAGGCCACGAGTTAGTATCTTGAGGCCACGAGTTAGTATCTTGAGGCCACGAGTTAGTATCTTGAGTAGGGTTGGGTATCGTTTGAATTTGAACGATTCTGATTCCGATTCCTTGTTTCGATTCCAGTTCCTAACGATTCTCGATTCCGATTCTTTTAAGAGGCAGGGTCAAAAAAGTTTAGCTAACCTTGCTAACCAACAGCCTTTCTGAAGGAAATAATCCTTTCTGAAGGAAATACTCCTTCGGTAAAAATACTCCTTTTGTCACAAATTTTGCATTTTGCCGAGATTTCGTTATTTTTAGAAAAGTGAAGCCACACTTTGGATCGTCGACGTAAGCTACTCATGTTCGACTCGCGTGGTTATGCCAACACTTCCGGTAGACGCTTCTTCGTTGGTCTTGTTCAGCGGTTTCTTCTTCCGCTCGGCGGACTGTGAATATCGAAACTAGGAATCGAAATTTTTACTTTTGAACGATTCCGGGAAAAACGAAAAGTAAGTCTCGGTTCCAATCGATACTCGATTCTCGATACCCAACCCTAATCTTGAGGCCACGAGTTAGTATCTTGAGGCCACGAGTTAGTATCTTGAGGCCACGAGTTAGTATCTTGAGGCCACGAGATAGTATCTTTAGGCCACGAGTTAGTATCTTGAGGCCACGAGTTAGTATCTTGAGGCCACGAGTTAGTATCTTGAGGCCACGAGTTAGTATCTTGAGGCCACGAGTTAGTATCTTGAGTAGGGTTGGGTATCGTTTGAATTTGAACGATTCTGATTCCGATTCCTTGTTTCGATTCCAGTTCCTAACGATTCTCGATTCCGATTCTTTTAAGAGGCAGGGTCAAAAAAGTTTAGCTAACCTTGCTAACCAACAGCCTTTCTGAAGGAAATAATCCTTTCTGAAGGAAATACTCCTTCGGTAAAAATACTCCTTTTGTCACAAATTTTGCATTTTGCCGAGATTTCGTTATTTTTAGAAAAGTGAAGCCACACTTTGGATCGTCGACGTAAGCTACTCATGTTCGACTCGCGTGGTTATGCCAACACTTCCGGTAGACGCTTCTTCGTTGGTGTTGTTCAGTGGTTTCTTCTTCCGCTCGGCGTACTGTGAATATCGAAACTAGGAATCGAAATTTTTACTTTTGAACGATTCCGGGAAAAACGAAAAGTTAGTCTCGGTTCCAATCGATACTCGATTCTCGATACCCAACCCTAATCTTGAGGCCACGAGTTAGTATCTTGAGGCCACGAGTTAGTATCTTGAGGCCACGAGTTAGTATCTTGAGGCCACGAGTTAGTATCTTGAGGCCACGAGTTAGTATCTTGAGGCCACGAGATAGTATCTTGAGGCCACGAGTTAGTATCTTGAGGCCACGAGTAACTATCTTGAGGCCACGAGTAACTATCTTGAGGCCACGAGTTAGTATCCTGAGGCCACGAGTAACTATCTTGAGGCCACGAGTTACTATTTTGAGGCTACGAGATAGTTATTATTTAATTTTTTTTTGCCAAAGTGGGACTAGGGGGGCTCCGTAGGTCTCAGACAAAAAAAGGTTGAGAACCACTGCCCTAAGGGGGGTTATTGCTCCTCTCCCTGCTCTTTTCCATGCTAGGCTGCATGGATGCTCAGGGAGTTCTCGCCCAGATCAGAACCATATCGCCAATCCTAACGGTATGCTAATTGTCAGTTGTATTTGACGATAGTGTTCCTGACAGAAATGATGCTGATGATAATGCTAAACCAGGTTTACATGCGGCAGTCTGTGACATTCTTTCAGACCTCATAAAAGCACTTAAAGTCTTCATGCACCTGGATATTTTCATAATGCACTCGACTCTTTATTAAAGGGTCTGAACCTTTTTATATTACCTAATGAGCAAAAAATTACAACAAATCCAAGATATTTCAAACAAGGACCACTTTTTCTGCATTATACTTCAGTAGTTTTCAAAAATATCTGAAACAAAATGTAGCCAGCAGGTGGCACATTGTGGACCTTTTCAAAATCTGAACCTACTTTTCACCTGAAACATATTCTCCTCATGCCCTCTTAGAGTTATACATTTGTAAGCGATTAAAATTCAGGGTGTGCACACTATCGTCTCTTAATGAAACTTTGTATGTCCCTCTGTCATCTATCAATCTTTTCTTTAAAACTCTCTCTCATGTGTCTTGCATGTCTTTAAACCAAGGACTCTGCTATTTGTGAACAATCTATGTTGGTTCATGTGGTCTACTATCCTCGATTAAATGTTTCAGGTAATTTAATGTGATTTTTGTGTCTGTTTAGTCAGTAGCTATCACTTTATTTCCCTCATCTTTTGCTTGTTTGTTTTTGTCTTATTTATTAATTTAATTTATTATCTCTTTCCCTCTTGACATTATGAGAAATTGACAGAAAATGTATTATAAAGTAATTTCGAAAAGGTTAATGATGTTGTTTTTGTCTCATTGTTGTTTCAAATTTGTAGTTTACCTTAGGAGGAAGGACATTTATATATCTAAAACCATTCAATCTTGGTATCTTATAGGAATAAATAACAATTCAATAAACAGTGACAAATTTTAAATGATAAAAACATGTACATTTTAAGATTACTGTCAGCGATCCCCCGGATGATTGGACGATTCCTTCACATGGCTTAACACTAAGGATTTTTCTATTGACCCGGTCGGGCGTGGTAAAAAAGAAAATGAAAAAAAAAAAGAAATGAAAAAAATTTTTTTCTGATGTAATAAATAAATAAAATAATAATAAATAAATAAAATCGTTCTAGTTATTGTCTCCGTCGTGTTTGACCTATAACCTTAATAAATAAAGTTGTGACACCAAAAATTACTAACCTAACTATATATTTTAAATATTGTTAAAGACAAGTAAACTGTCAGTAATAAAATAATAACAAATTACAAATAATCTAATTATGAGCAATAACACTAATACAATAGAACACACATACAATTAAAATAAACACTGCTTTTCATGTTTTTCAGGTAGGTCTAACAGTCATTTTGAGGTATAGAAAATGAACGATCAAGTGTAAAATAGTGAAGAGCAGTGAGTGATTTTTTTCTTTGTCCTTTATTGATGGATTAACATTAAAACAAAGACCGCAGCAGGTTTATTAAGCGGCTGTCACTTTAAGAGCTGCACGGATCCTTTCTCAACTGTTTACTTAAGATGTAACATACTATGTTTACTAGGATACTCACAGTGACCGGCATTTTTTGACGTGATTTTGTTTCATTAATATGTCCGTTTAAGCCCAAAAAGACATGAAAGAGCCATCAGGCAGTCCTTATTGTCGAGCCCTGCTTCATAAATGGCTTCATCACACACACTTGACTTCTATACCCTTGTGTCCTTTAAAAGGAGCCATTTACTACCCTTTAGGTGGCTGCATTTTTCTTTTGGATTTTGTGGATTTAATTATCCTTTGTGCTCTTGCACCATGGCTACGGCACATTACATTCCATGCACGCATTTTTAATACCTGTTTTGTCTTATTTTCTATTTTGTTAAAGGAGTAGTTCACTTTTAAAAAAAAACTTTTGCTGATAATTTACTCACCCCCAGGTCATCCAAGATGTCCATGTCATTCTTTCCTCAGTCGAAAAGAAATTAAGGTTTTTGATGAAAACATTCCAGGATTTTTCTCCATATAATGGACTTTAATGGTAACCAAACGGTTCAAGGTCCAAAAGACCGTTTCAGTGAAAACTGCAAACTGTTCAAAGGGTTTTAAACTATTTCAGACGATGAATAAGGGTCCACGTGAAACGATCGCTCATTTAAAAAAAATAACAAAGTTTAAGTTTTTTAAGCTCAAATGGTCACCTTGCTCTGTTCTGTGATGTGCGTCCGTGACTCTCCTCTTCAAACTCGTTTATCAAAATTAACTAATCTTTTTTCATGTCATTTGGTTCATTCAACAAACAAAATGAACGAGTTGACTGGGGAAAAGATTCATTAATTTTGATAAACGAGTTTGAATAGGAGAGTCACAAACATCACAGAACAGAGCAAGGCGACCATTTGAGCTTATAAAACTTAAACTTTGATGGGGTTTTTTTTAATGAGCGATCGTTTCGCTTGATAAGACCTTTATTCATCGTCTGAAATCATTTAATATCCTTTGAACAGTTTGCAGTTTGCACTGAAACTGTCTTTTGGACCTTGAACAGTTTGGTTCCCATTGAAGTGAAAAATCCTGGAATATTTTCATCAAAAACCTTAATTTCTTTTCGACTGAAGAAAGACTGACATGGATATCTTGGATCACATGGGGGTGAGTAAATTATCAGCAAAAGTTTTTTGAAAAGTGAACTAAAGCTTGAGTTAATTTTGGCAAACTTGTTTGTCCTTTCTTTGTTGCGGCCTTTTGAGCCACAGGCTGTAAGAAAATGGGTGCTCGTCCGGGACGAACAAGACACTGAGTGAGAGAATATTCTAATATATTATCCTATTTCTCATTACTCTAAAGCCATTAACAAATGAGACAGTGCTTCACAATAAGGATTTTATTTACAGCACATTAAAATGCACATGATTCGAATGAGGTTACATGATGACACCGAATGGAGTTGAAGAAACTGCAAGATCGCTACCTACCTAGCTTTAATTTTTTTATTCCTCAACAATCAGAAATCCCATTCTGATTTCACCGCATTTGTCATTTTGCGCAAAATGCATCATATTTCACAAAGTATGACAGAATTATGACCTTGTGACATCATTGCTGTCAACTATTGCCATCCTTTGGACATTTCACAAAGAGCTCTTACATCGAAGATGCCAAAGAATGTGATTTTGTTCGCCAAACACAAGAGTTTAATCACTTCTTTCTAATTTTGTCTGGTTTCCAATTTCGATCCAAATACAGCAATTGTAATGACTCTCCCTCAGCAGATACTAGTCCTACGATGTTCGAAATATCACAAAGAACGACGACTTGCAGGCCTCGTTAGTATAGAAAAATAAATGTTGCCTCAGTATTGCATAACGACATTAATCAAAACTCTCAAACCCCTCAAAGAATACAAATCATTGCTAAACCAAACGGCTTCTAAATCTAAATAGTGTTAATGTTGCCACATCCAAAACACTTTTTCTCTCTCTTTTGGAACGTATACAAGTATCGACAAAGGTCTGAGATGTGCACGCTAGTAGTCGAGGGCACTTCTTTCTGCAGCGGGTATTACAATTACAGCTTATTAAATAATTAGTGGAAAGCCTGCAAGCACAAACCAGAAAAGCACCTTCTTTTCACTTCTTTCCACAGTCATACGGTCTGTCGTGACAAAAACATACTCTGACCAAACACGTCGATTAGCCCATTACCACCACATGATTTTACTGAGGTAATGAGTTTATCTCTTTGTCTTATGTCAGCTACAGGATTCGAAAGCGACATCTTAACATGGAAAATACGCATGAAGCAAATAGTTCATCAAAACTTGAAATGGATGGATTCGTGAGTTGTCTTCAGGATTCCCAATTCAGTTTCCTGTAGTCTCAGACTCAACGAATTCAAAGTATCCACAGTTTCCTCATCTTTTTGCATGAGAAGATTGATGGAACTTCCCGGAATGACGATGATGACTCTTCAGTTTTCCTTTTGTTGTTCAGTGCAAATCAATATTGAGCAGCTCAGCCAGGCAGTACACAAACAGATAAACACAGACATCGATGAAAAAAAAAAAATGAAGTAGAACAGAAAAAAACTTTAGGACAGAACTGGGCTGTCGCTAAAGAAGATGGGCAATACATTCGTTTATGTCCATAGTAGTGCATAAGTCTTAGTAACAATACAGTTAGGATGTTGAAAAGGGCAGCACTGTTTCCATTTGGGCAGTATTGTGCTTGGTTATATTAAGAACGAAAATTGTGTGTGTGTGTGTGTGTATTGGAGGTACATACAGTAGGGGACACTTCACGCAAACAGCAAATTCGTAATTTTTTTTTTTTCGAGATACCTTTAAAGACACATTCATACATTCGTACTAACACACATACAGTACATACATGTTATATATACAAATACATATTGTTTCATTGGCTTTTAGTTTTATTACAAAAATCAATATATATATTATTACTATGTTGATACTGTTGATTCAGTCAATTAAATACTCAAAAAAAACGCATGCACTTTCTTTTGGTTGTATTGATTTCTCAGTATTGCACTCTTTGATTTCATTCGCAAGTGGCCTTGGACTTCAGCACTCCCGCAATAAAACAGCAGGAGCACATATGACGCATCATCCCGGCTTTGACGCTCTCCGACGTTTGTTCTTTATATGCGCCCGCCGTTTCGAGAGAGCAGTCTTTCAGCGTTTATAACGAATAAATCTGTTCCTGATGTAACAGTTTGTACACATCTGGGGTAAAAGGGCATATACAGTAGCTTAATTGGTTTGATAATTTCACAGACGGTTTCGTTTTTTATGTTCCTCGCTCCGTCCTTTCAGCTCGATTTCAGTTGGTCGCCACAACAACCACGGCCCCATCCTCCATCTCTTCTTCCTTCTCCTCCAGCGATTGGACGACGCAGGATGTGACCTCGTAGGTCATGTGCTCAGCCATTGGCTGTGCTGGTGCTCTTCCTGGGCTCATGACCCCAGCTGGGGTGGAGTCCTCTCTCTGTGTCAGGATGGAAATTACGGATGACGGCTCAGGTTCAAAGGTGAGTGTTATGTCATCCTCCTTGAGAGAGAGAGAATTTTTTAATTTTTTTTGTATGATGTAAACATAAATTTGTGAATGATGTAGAAATAAAATATCCTACCTTGACTTCTTCCTCCTCTTGCTGCTCCGGGATGCATTCGGTCTCCATGACAGATTCCTCACCGTACACTTCCCCCATGCCCATATCAGCTGTGGACAAGCCCATGTGTCCCATCAACTCCACCTGATGGGGCTCCACCTGAGCCGCCGCCCACAGGTCAGCTAGTCTCGGGTGAGTGGGCAAGCCCAAACTGTGAATAGTGCTGTTGGGCGTGGCTTGTAAGGAGTGTGAGGCGCTGTGCAGTCGATGTTCCAATGACTTCAAGAGAAAGCATGAGAAAAACAGTTGAGAATGAAGTGATAATCAGGAAAACACTTTGATTTGACGAAGTACAAAAGTGCATACTGAACATATTTTATGAGGAAGTGAACTACAATCCCAAGGAGCAATGATTTTTGTGTAAAACCATTGATTCAATTTGTTTTTTATTTATTATTTATTATAAAAAAAATATATTCTAAGTTTATTTACTGATGAGTTTGGGAACTTTTTAATGTTTTTGAAAGATGTCTATTTTGCTCACCAGGGCTGCATTTATTTGATCAAACTACCCTATCTCACGACCAATTCGTACGAATTCGTACGAGTGATTAAAAAGTGACTAATTCGTACTAATTCATACGACCTCACTCGTACAAATTCGTACGATTTGTCCAAACCCACGTGATGAATGGGTTTAGAGGCGGGGTCAGGGTAGGTCATTCGTACGAATTCATACGAATTGGCCAATTTGTAAAATATGTACGATTTTGCACAAATCGTACTAATTCGTACGAGTGAGGACGTATGAATTGTTACGAATTAGCCACCTCTGAGATCGGGTTGGATCAAACACAAAGTAAAACAGAAATATTTTGAAAAAAATATAATTACAGATTAAAATAGCTGTTTACTATTTACAGTATTAAAAGAGTATTAATAGATATAATAAAATTTCCGCAGCCATTATTCCAGTCTTCAGTCAGTATCTCGCGATCCTTCAGAACTTATTCTAATATGCAAATTGTATATTTAAGAGACATTTTTTTATCATTATCAATGTTGAAAACAGTAATGCCGCTTAATATATTTCAGGATTTCTTTATGATTTGAAAGAATAGTATTTATGTAACAATGTAAATATTTTAATGTAACCTTTGGTTGTCATCCTCGCTGAATAAATAATTTCATTAAAAAAAATCTTGCTGACCCAATCTTTTGAACGGTATTCTGCAAACTTCATTAAACTCGTTAAATCATCTAAATCAACAACTTTGTCATTAAGATACGTACCAAAAACTTTAAAGCTGGCTATGATTAAACCGCTTGTTAAAAAAAACTTACAGGCCGATCTCGAATCTACTGTACCTTTTCTGTCTAGAAAAGGCAGTATCCTCACAACTACGTTCCTTTTTAGAAAGAAATGGTATCTGTGAGGATTTTCAGTCTGCATTTAGACCGTACCATAGTACTGAGGCAGCTCTCATTAGAGTCACAAATGATTTTCTCTTATCATCTGATCGTGGTTGTATCTCTCTATTAGTGTTATTTGATCTTAGTGCTGTATTTGATACTATTGACCACAACATTCATTAAAATATACTTGAAAATTATGTTGACATTAGTAGAATTGCATTAGCTTGGTTTAAATCATACTTATCTGACCATTATCAGTTTGTAGCAGTAAATGAAGAGATCAAAAGTTCAGTATAGCGTACCACAAGGCTCAGCATTAGGACCGTTGCTGTTCACTCTGTACATGCTACCCTTAGGAGATATTATTAGGAAGCATTAGTTTTCACTGTTATGCTGATAATAATACTCAGTTCTATACTTCACTCCCTGACGAAACTTACCAATTCACAAAATTAACGCAATGCATAGTTGATATAAAAAAACTGGATGACTAGTAAATCCCTATTACTTAATTCTGAAAAAAAAATAGAGATTCTAATGATTGGACCAAAAACATCCTCACGTAATAACCTAGAAAACTGTCTAACACTTGATGGCTGCTCTGTCAAGTCTTCGCCGTCAGTTAGAAACCCGAGTGTGCTCGTTGATACCAGTCTTTCATTTTAAAGTCAAGTTTCTGGCATTTGTAAAACTGCATTCTTCCATCTTAAAAATATATCTAAATTACGTCATGTGCTCTCAATGACAAATGTGGAACCGTTAGTTCATGCTAAAGCTGCTTTGAAACTATCTATATTTAGCCTGGCTAACGCCAGACCACGTATTATTGAGAATGAAACGTGGTCTGGAAACCACGTGTTCATTTTCTCGTATTTCAGGCGTGGTTTACGAATGCCCGGAGTCATATTATTGGGTGCTACGAATGTCTATCAAATGCGCAAGTACGTCTATCAAATGCGCTTGTGCTCCCTCCCCGTTCTGTGATTGGTTCCCTATTTCAGGGGAAAATTTGGTTCATGGTGTCCAGACTGCCTTGCGGTCTAAGCGTGAATAAAATCGCGCTGCGGCAAGGCAGCATGGGGAAACCCAGGCTAATCTATATTGTTAAAAGCGCTAGGAAGGTGACTTGACATGACTTCAAGCTAGCAAAAGAAGCTAAATGACAAATGTTTATTTTGACTATTTGCAACTTGTTGCAACTGTTTTATAACATATGTGCCGTAATGTTTTAATGAGATTAGTTGTCATATTTACAGTTAATTACATTATAAAGTGTATCTGTAGTATTTCTAATTCGGAAATGGATAGTGATTTGAATGTGTATTGTTTACCTACAGTAAGGCCACGTTTACACAAAGCCAGGTATTTAGCGAAACGAATATTTTCCCCCTCTCCGTTTTCAAAAACAACATCGTTCACACACGCCGTCGAGTGCCATCATAACTATGCCAAACCTATGGGCGGCGGTGTAGGGAGAAGGAAAAATTCATGCAAGCCAATCAAAATCCTCAGAATCGACAAGAGAGAACCTAAAACGCCGTTTCTCCCAGTTCACATGACAACACATAACCGACGTTTTCAGAAATCTCCACTTTGGCAGGAGTTTTTATAAATAATCGTTTTCTGTGATAAAAACTGGGTTTTCGTGTAAACGAGAGGCCAATCCGCAGGGAAATATCTGCGTTTTCCCTTCGTGTAAACGGGGCCTAAGATGCTCCATAGTCATCAAATGCAAGACATGACAGTTGCACTCCATCACCCTTTTCAGTCATGTCAGTGTTGTTCTCAAAACAGCGAGACCACCTACAGCTCCATCCCGTAGACCAGGGGTTTTTCAATCCTGGTTCTAAGGACCCAACGCTCTGCATATTTTGTATGTCTCTCTAATCTCAGACTGATCTCATGAAGTAGCGTGTGTATGACACGCCAATTCGTATTTCCATTTTTGGCGTGCTATCAAGACGCACAATCGCTTTTCAGCGTAATTATGAACGCCGTTGACTTAACGTTATTACTGTATATATAAATATATGACTTACCTCAACCCCGTCCCTAAACCTAACTGTCACTGAGGTTAATGGCATTTATGACTGTTTCCTTACCATCCAAGGAAGAAAAAAAAGATCGCTCCCCAGATGTAGATCTACATTTTGCTTCGTTTCGCGTGGACATTTGACGGCGTGTACGGTACAGACACGCGGAATCACTCAGACGTTAATGGCGTAGACATACACCCATACACGCGGATAGCTCAAAATGCGTAGAGATAACACGCCACTTGACTCGAAAGTGGCGTGTATGTTTACGCAAAAGTCATGATGTCATGTTGCTAATCTGGCACACTCAGTTCAGTACATGAGCTTATCTGAACCAAGTGGGTTTAATAAAGGAGACATATAAAATATACAGAACGGTGGGTCCCCAGGACCATGACAACAAGCGGCTGCAAGAGATCAAGTTGTAGTACTCCACATAACTCTGTAGTAACATGACAGCGTGTGCTTTCTGACCTGTTGGTACTGCATGAGCTGCTGCTGCTGGTACTGCTGATATTGTTGGAACTGCTGTAGGTTGTTCTGTTGCTGCAACGTCAACTGCTGCTGCGTCAGGTAGTGGGTAGAGCCGTCAAAACCCTCACCCGAAGCCCCGCCCCCCATGATGTAAGAGCCGGCAGCGGGAGAGGCCATGCCTGAGGGCTCGTTGCTGATTGGCTCCCACGCATCAGAAGAGGAGAGACAGTAAAGGCCTTGGGAGACGTAAGTGTGAGGCCACACGTCTGCAGAGGAATGATGCAACGGCTGGTCTGAAGGACAGACGTGAAAATAAAGGAGACAGACGAAAGGTCGTGAGGTAAAGTGGAGAATTCAACTGCAGATGCAACCAGAAAGAGAATTTCTTTTTATATTCTAATCCAGGGATTCCTAAACTTTTTTGAACTACGTCACCTTAAAAAAAGGGCTACACTTTATTTTAGGGTGTCCACGTTAGGGTTGGGGTTAACAGGTAACAGTGTAATTAATTATACATGTAAGGACTGAGTAATATATTATCTAAATGTACTCACTATAGGGTTAGGTTTAGCATGAGGGTTTGGTGTCGGGTTAGACGCATGTAATTATGAATAATTGTATATTTTGAATTATGAATTATTTAATTATTATATTATGAATAATTAATAATTCAATTTCATATAGTATCTACGTATAACACGTGTAACAATGTAAAATAAAGTGCTACCAGATTATATGGGATAGTTTTTGGATTTTTGGCAAATGTAAAGGCTCTTTCACACCACAAGTGAAAAGACTAAGGCTCAGGCTAAAGAAAATGCAAATTCATGCTTATAAAGTCGCAGCTCAAACAATCCTTTCAGCTGTGCTGCCATTCTGGATTTTAGACGAACAACAAGAAAGTTCAACACTCTTCCTGCCATTGACGCTCGCCGTGAGAAATGAGAAACGCTCCCAGTATAGATCGGGCAGAAACAGGTGAAGGGATACAAATTGTGAAACGGTTTTGTGATATTATATCGCATGGCAGGAAAACGCTCTCAACCAGAACTAACTGAGACCTGAAACGACTTTCAGGATCTTTATCAGTAAATTATTATTTGTAGTAGTTGTTTTAACTTAAGCAAATTACAGTTGTCCTGTAAAATAAAACAAAAAAATCATAAAAAAAATGTATTTTATTTTACAATACAAATTACCAATATTTATGTCTTATATATTATGTCTTAATATATTTAATTCTTTACTTTCAAAAATTCAGTCCCTTTGGCTTTTAACATTTTAAATCCTTGAGCTTTTATTTTGGCAGCATATTGGTGAAAATCTGTAGGATGTTGGAAATTATGTGAATGTGTAGTAAGCCCAAAATGCACATTATGTTCGTGGGGAGAAGCATTTACTGTGAACCGAGCCACACTGACATCCCATACTGTTTAATTAATTCTTTATTTTGATAATTACACTGAGCTATATTGCAATAACTTTTTTTTTTTTTGTTAAAATTCTTTTTTTATATTCGATTTAATTAATTATTAGCTTCTCATTAACTCACAAACTCCCTGCAGTTCCCACACAAACCCCCAGGAGTTTGTGAACCCCCATTTGAATAAGCCTTTTCTAATACCATTTCAAAAACTATAACAATCATTATATTTCATCTATTTTCAGCTACATTAAATCCTCATTATTTTGACATAATCAGGCTGAAGAGATCATTTTTTGTGTGTTGTTGCACTGCAACCTGGCTTCTTATAGCTCTGACAGGCAGCTGAACCCCAGCAAAGCCAATGCTCTGCGATTCTCCCCCATTGCCTTTGGGCCTTTGAGCTATCGGGCATCTCTGACAGATTTCCACACACTAAATAAAGTGATGGCAATGCGCTCTAGACCTGTCAAACGGACTCCAAGGCACATCAGTCAAGGCTAGGTAAACCATATAAAAAAAAAATTTGCAGAAATATCTGGGAGCTAACATCAGTGAAACAAAGAGGTTTGGTTGTGAGTCTCCAGACAAAAAATCCAAACAGTTCTTACTGCAAGAAGAGCCGTTTAATATTTACAATGTTTTAAACTGACAGGGAAATAATCGTGCAAGCATGAGCTTAAAGGGATACTCCACTTTTTTTGGAAATAGGCTCATTTTAAAACTCCCCCAGAGTTAAACAGTTGAGTTTTACCGTTTTCGAATCCATTCAGACGATTTTCTGATTTGTAGAAGAATATCAGTAAACAGACATTTTCTGGTCTCATTGACTTCCATAGTATATTTTTCCCTACTATGGAAGTCAATGAGACCAGAAACTGTCTGGTTACTGATATTCTTCTAAATATCAGAATATCGTCTGAATGGATTTGAAAATGGTAAAACTCAACTCTTTAACTCTGGGGGAGTGGTAAAATGAGCCTTTTTCCAAAAAAAAAAGTGGAGTATCCCTTTAAGAAGTGTGTGCTTGTAATATCTGAGCTGTAGCTTAAACGATTGTTCTATTCATCCGTAGTCAAGCAAAGCAAGCAAAATGACAGAACGTTAATGTAGCATAACAGAAAACATAGTGCCTTATTAAAACAATGTCTGGTACAAGGTGGTAATTCTGAATGAAAGTTGTTTGTGACCCTCACCTCTGCTAGTGATGCTCTCCTGGTTAACCTCACTGAGGTGAGCCACGCTGCCCTGGTTGGAGTCCACACAGAAACTGTCTCCATCCATAGAGGTCCAGGCTAAGAGTGTGGCCTCAGAGATGGCAAACTGCTGCAAAATGCCTGCAAAAAGTAGGATTACGTCTTTTATTTTAAAGATGAAATATACTGAATACACTTTTTAAATGTTCACATATTCATAGCAGTTTTGTGGGGCATCACAGTGGCTCACTGTCGCCTCACAGCAATAAGGTGTCTGGCTCGAGTCCCAGCTGAGCCAGAAGTCCTTTCCGTGTGGAGTTTGTATGTTAACCCTGTGTCTGCGTGGGTTTCCTCTGGTTTCTCACAATCCAAAAACATGCGGTATACCCTATAGGTGAATTGGAAACGCTAAAATTGTCCATAGAGGTGAATGCGGGTGAGTCCCAAGTCATGTAATTGGGGAAAGACCTGGAAACCTATCCCGGAAAAATAACTGGCATGAAAATTCATGGTCAGTCTCTCGCGTATATAGCAAGAGAGGGCCATAGAATATCATAGTCGGGACTGTAATGGTCAATAAGAGATTAAGGATGCATTAAATTGGTGAAAAGTAAAAGTAAAGAAAAATATATAGCTACCCATTTTACCTTAGTTCTAGTTTACGGTTGGTTGCTATGGTTACCAATTAGTTCCAATTTTGGCAGAACAACTGTTTTCAATATTGAATGATTTTTTAGCACCAAAAATTTACACATTAGAATGACTTCTAAAGCATCAGGTGAAAATTCAGCTTGTTAAAATATATTAAATAAAAAAGCTATTTTAAATTGCAATCATATTTCACAATGTTACAGTTTTCACTGCATTTCTGATCAAATAAACAGCCTTGGTGAGCAGACGAGACGATCTATATTTAAATTTTAAAGATATTTCATATGTTCCAAAAGTGAAAAAATATATATATATTTTTAGATTTTCTGAAACTTTGTGTTAGTAAAATATACAATATTACAATTTAGTACAAAATATTGCACAGATTTTAGTCCCAGTAAATTATTTATTTACATCAATTACATCTTTAAAGTGCCCATGATGTTCTGCTAATACTACAAAGACAATTGTAAGTAATTTAATGCAAAAAGAAGCAAAACTACA
Organism: Pimephales promelas; assembly: GCF_988280905.1. Classification (NCBI taxonomy): domain Eukaryota; kingdom Metazoa; phylum Chordata; class Actinopteri; order Cypriniformes; family Leuciscidae; genus Pimephales; species Pimephales promelas. Next base: position 7,334,267 of record NC_142786.1, on the reverse strand, counting down.
CGAGATTGAATATTATTGATCACTGATATTTGGGTAACACTTTAGTAGGGTCCAATTCTCACTCTATTAACTAGTTGCTTATTAGAATGCATATTAGGATTTTGACTGTTTATTAGTACTTATGAAGCCCATATTAATGCCTTATTCTGCATAAACTTATTCTACATCCCTAATTCACAAAACCTAAACTTAACAATTCCCTTATTAACCATGTATTAGGTGTTTATTGAGTCAAAGGTTAATAGTTAGTTAATAGTGAGAATTGTATGTGTGACCGATATTGGATGTGGTTTTAATGAGCAATTTGCACTTTTCAGTCATCTCACCCGCTGCCATCCGTGCCTCCTTTTCTCCATCACTCAAGTCACTGTAGGCGTCATTTTCGAGCCGTCTCTCCCTCTCGCGGTTCAGGTTGGAGCGGCCCGCTCCTCCTTCCGGCCCTGCAGAAGGTATACCCCAGCTCTGCCACTCAATCATATGGGCCACGCGACCCTGGGCCATGGCAGTGGGCTTGGTCACTTTGTCCTTCATTGATCTGGAAACCCCTGAAGAGAGAAAAACACAAATCAGCATCTGCACAGACTCTACACGAAGCTCCAGAGAGGGGCGAATGAAGGCAGTGCATTATGGGATATGTGTCTTTTGATTAATCACCTATAGTGCAAGGCACTGTGCATTTTAACAACTGAATGAGTGATTATGAATGAGCCACAGCCTGTTGATTTGATCGATCACGAGGCGTGAGAGAGAAACGCTTTGGTTGACCATCTTTAGAAATACATTATTCACAAAACTAATGAATTACATGCGATTCTTAAGCTTTTATGCATGTATGAATAATTAGAGACAAAAGAGAAACGTCCAAACATTTCCTTTAAACAAAATGGCTCATTAGCATGCAAATTTCTCATCTGAACGAGACGCATTAGTTTAAAACCTAAGCCTCTGAATGCAAAAGAGAGCTTAAAGACAAGGTAGTCTGAGGGTGAACTCGTTGACGGTTGTGTGATTTTTCTCGAGGCTGCTGACAATGATAAAAACCCCAATCTTTAAATACTTTGATAAATCACCTCCATTTGTTCCCAGGGAAAAACAATCCAATGGTATCACTTAAGCACCTCACCCCATTTTCAAGCATTTAAGAAAAACAAGAGTAATACAAAAGATACAGGACATGAAACCAAGAGATATTCAGATACCTACGTTTCCAGAAACCTTGCTGTGACAATGAGCAGTATCTATAAAAAACAACACCACAACACACTAACTGTCCAACAATTTACTTCACAAAAGTGCACTGCACCTCACGAAACCACAAAACACACACCAATACACAGCTGACGTCACACAGAAAGCTACGTTTCCCAGCAGAAAGCTTGTGGAGATGAATAGTGCACTTACGTCAGGAGTTGGGTTTTTTTGTTGTTTTGGATCTGACTGGGGATTTCATCAATGGCTAAAGAGGCCATTGACATGCACTACTAAATGGAGGAGGTAGGTGGTGAAACTGGAAAGGGAGGGGGGGGGGGAACCCACAGGGGCAGCCATGTTGGCTCCAATCGCCATCTCCTCCTCTGGAGCCAACATGGGGTCGGTTACCAGCTACCGAGACAGACACACACCTGACACACCTGTCAGAGAGGACTTAGCCAGAGCTCCAATCCCATAGGCGTTGGAGTTCCGCTTCAGACGGGGCAAAATGGAGGTGGTGTCCTCCACGGACAGCTGGAGAGAGAGAGAGAGAAAGATAGAAAGAAAGACAGAAAGAAAGAAAGAAACAATCGATTAAAACAATAAGCCACGAAAATTTGGCCTATTACTTTCATTATACACCGACAATGATAAAGGACACCATGACCAAGGCTCAATTAATAATTACATTTATTCATCATAATTCATAATAAACGATCCTCCTGTCAAGTGAAATTAGCTTAACTGTGGACTGTGTACGGTTACAGACATCAACTTAAACTAAAATCACATAAAAGGGTTAGTTTGCCAAAAAAACAATTTTGTCATCATTTGCTCACCCTCATGTCGTATTGATTTTTAATACAAGAAAATAACCATATGCTCGCTCCATACAACAGTTTTCTGAAACTTCTGAAGCTATTTACTAACTTTGCATAGAAATTTAAAGTCATGTTTATCAAGTACAACGGCTTCTCGGACGAGATAAAATGTGGGGTGGGACTTGATTTTGTTTATCAGGAATTGATTGGATGGTTGTGGTTTGCTATCTCATGTGATTGACAGGTTGTCGCACCAGAAAACATGTCATCAGAGAAGAGAGTGATGTGCAGTATTGTGCAGTGCCTGGTTGTGGAAGAAGACAGTCATGGATAAACTTTATTTTTAATGACGTTCCAGCTGATGAGGTAAAACACGTTCGCTTCATTTCACTGAGGATTGTTTTGTAAACAAGACTGGATTTGCAGACCGATTGAAACACACGGACTCTGGGTCGAACATGTATGGGCGAATCATTCCAGTTGCCATTTTACAACATTGGACGTTTTCAAAACAATTTCCCCCAAGTGCATCGACGGGTGAGTTGAAACTCATTATAATATGCAAAACTGTTATCCACTCACAGCAGTGGGTGTTTACTTCCAAGTCTTCAGTGCGAGACATCCATAAAAACCCAGCGTTTTTCAGCTAGGCTCAAAACTAGGGTAGAAAATAGCATTCTAATGTTTTTGAACGCAAAAACCAAATGAACGTCATAAGTTGACCTCAGACAACAACATAAGGTAACACTTTAAAATAATGGTCAGTAGTTAACAAGTAGCTATGCAGGAAGTAATAGGTAGTACTGCATTAACACCGAAGTTAATACTATTAACTAATATGGAAGCAATATTAACTAAGCATTAAGTAATAGGTAATTAGTACAAAGGTAGTTCCTTGGTAGGTATTTGATTGTTACTAAAGAAATATATCCTCATTGAGAACTACTTGTGAACTAAGAATTAATAACCAATTAATTACTAATCACAAAAGTAACATGTCTAAAAAGTGAACAATTGTGGGGGTTTTATACTCTTAACATGGTCATAACATTTCAGAAGCACATGCCTCAAATGGGTTCTTTGTGGAAACCAGTTTATGAAGTTTATATATCCTCCCAAATACATTAGCTAGGTTGAGATTGTGACCACTACTCTTGCCAGGATGGACGCATGTTCTCTGTTTATTTAAAACTTAAACATAAAATAATCCTAATAAAGACAGTTTTTAAAAATAAACCTTAAATAATTATGAAGTGATGCTGACACTCTCATGATTGGATTAGTTCACTATTATGAGCTCTATTGAATGTCAGTCACATATATCTCAGACTCCAAAGACCTATAACTTTATGTTACAGTAGCTGCCTGAGGAGGACTTCTCTTTAGGACATAAATATAAACATTGATGTTCACTTGTCAAAAACAATTTGTATCTTTAATGAAGAAATTGGCTGCATTTATGTTACGATAAGCAGAAAAACCACATCTTCCAGATTACAGTGTTTGTTAGAATATTAGTGCCTCACAGAACCTGTACAGTATGTGTCAAATATAAAATTAAATTACTTGTATCATTTGTGAAAAACATGTTAACTCCTCACTAACTACTTAAGCGTTACCTTGTTATCCCGCAGGAACTACTAGTGATGTGGCCCATTATTTTAAAGTGAAAAACATGTTAACTCCTAACTAACTACAAGCGTTAACTTGTGTAAACATTGCGGGATGACGAGGTAACGCTTGTAGTTAGTTAGGAGTTAACATGTCATCCCGCAGGAACTACTAGTGATGTGGCCCATTATTTTAAAGTGAAAAACATGTTAACTCCTAACTAACTACAAGCGTAGTTAGTTAGGAGTTAACATGTTTTTCACTTTAAAATAATGGGCCACATCACTAGTAGTTCCTGCAGGATAACAAGGTAACGCTTAAGTAGTTAGTGAGGAGTTAACATGTTTTTCACAAATGATACAAGTAATTTAATTTTATATTTGACACATACTGTACAGGTTCTGTGAGGCACTAATATTCTAACAAACACTGTAATCTGGAAGATGTGGTTTTGCGCTTATCGTAACATAAATGCAGCCAATTTCTTCATTAAAGATGCTAATTGTTTTTGACAAGTGAACATCAATGTTTATATTCATGTCCTAAAGAGAAGTCCTCCTCAGGCAGCTACTGTAACATAAAGTTATAGGTCTTTGGAGTCTGAGATATATGTGACTGACATTCAATAGAGCTCATAATAGTGAACTAATCCAATCATGAGAGTGTCAGCATCACTTCATAATTATTTAAGGTTTATTTTTAAAAACTGTCTTTATTAGGATTATTTTATGTTTAAGTTTTAAATAAACAGAGAACATGCGTCCATCCTGGCAAGAGTAGTGGTCACAATCTCAACCTAGCTAATGTATTTGGGAGGATATATAAACTTCATAAACTGGTTTCCACAAAGAACCCATTTGAGGCATGTGCTTCTGAAATGTTATGACCATGTTAAGAGTATAAAACCCCCACAATTGTTCACTTTTTAGACATGTTACTTTTGTGATTAGTAATTAATTGGTTATTATTTCTTAGTTCACAAGTAGTTCTCAATGAGGATATATTTCTTTAGTAACAATCAAATACCTACCAAGGAACTACCTTTGTACTAATTACCTATTACTTAATGCTTAGTTAATATTGCTTCCATATTAGTTAATAGTATTAACTTCGGTGTTAATGCAGTACTACCTATTACTTCCTGCATAGCTACTTGTTAACTACTGACCATTATTTTAAAGTGTTACCCAACATAATAAAATAAAAAAAACAGTTCATGACCCCTTTAAGCCCTTTACTGAGAGTTAGTTGACATGTAGTTGCAAAGTTACTTATAGTCAACAGAATGTTCAAAAGATACCATCAAAATAAAGTGTTACCGAAGAAAGTTCTAAATACTCATAAAAAGTTAATTTGATTGAACTAATTTGTAAACTTTAAGTTGGTCCTACTCAAACTAATTAATTATTTTCAGCATTAGGGTTTACAGGGACCCCACTCATGATTTACAGAGGACTACAGAGGATGCCAGGGACAATAAACGTCATCGCACAGAACAGGTAAACCCATCTACTCACTAGTCTGCTTTTACAGCCTTTTCAAAATAGGTGGTGATGTTGAAGTGAAGTCGTGCGACTGCAGTTCTCTTATAACCTGACATTAAGTTTTTACTTAAGTGATTGTATTTAGGCTTCAAAGTATGGAAGCTTGTTTCCGCCACAATTATCACAGAATAACACTCAATTGGGAGAAATAAACTCGCAATTCTAACTGTTGTGTCTGTCTTTGAGTTGGGAGTTTATATCTAACAATTCTGACTTTATAACACACAATTGTGACTTTATATCACGCAATTCTGAATTTAACACACAATTGTGCCTTTATATCACAGAAAAAATTGTGAGATAAAAAGTAGCAATTAGCTTTTTTATTATTTATTATGTGACGGAAACAAGCTTCGATATCAAAAAGACCATGGTTGTAACACCTCTTTATTTCAGCATCTGTAACTCACTGAATTTGAGCTTGAAGGCTCAAACTTGTATACAACATACACAAATTTGTTCACTACAAAAGGCACCAATTCAAACCTTCTGAGGAATATCATATTTTCGCATTTTTTACAACCTACCCCAGGGTACAGTAGTTTGAAACATACTCGGATAAGTTGGAACAAAAAAGAAGCAAAAATAGAGGCCACATCATGCAATATGCTTCAAAAACATTTTTTAATGAAAAACCGTGGGCAAATTGTAAACAAAACATCATAATTGCAGCACTCTATTCAGCTAATGTGCAATCACATTATCTATTTTAAAACCTCTTCAAATGTGATTCATCCAGACCTTTGTTAGAAATATTCATGACCACATTTCTACTGTCAAAAACAGTAAAGCACGTAAAATTTGATTCGACACTTCCCGATTTATCACTAAAGGTGGTATTAACTGTCCTTTTTTATTTTAAAATGAGAGCAGACGTCACTAACTCCATGTGAACCAAATTGTGTTATCATCTCTCACATCCAGTGCCACCTACGATTCACAAAACAGGCCGAATCTCAGATAACATGACGTGGCCTATTGAAGACAGCTGGCGGACAGCTCAAACCCCCAGAGAAACCTGCTAGTGACGAAACACTGTGGAGTCACAGCAGATATTTAAGATTGGCCATTTTTGATTTATATTATTAATACAAACCTTTTAGTACTATTATGACATTTTTCTTCACAACATAGCATCGTATATGTTCGTTATTTGGTCTTTAAAATTGTTTAGCACAAAAACGTGATTTCACATTGTGCGAGGAACATTTTTGAAACGGTTTAGTTGGATGTACGTCTAACGTTTTTGGAACGTTATTTTTTGTTTCAGAATGTTTAGAGAATATTAAAACGTAAAAAGGGGAAATGAAGCAGTGAATCAAGTTTACATGATTTACAAGATGGATTTCCAATATAATCAACAATTAACATTACAAATGTAAACATTTAGAAGAAAAAAAGAAAAAACTTTGTATCTTTCGCCGCCATTGTGCAGTTGACGTCACGGGGTTGGTTGGCTCAAGTTTAACAGGCTCTGGGCATTGAAAATCGCGACATCAAACTGTGTTTATACCAGTGTTTTGACCGCGAACGACTAATGTTAGGTACAGATATTAGACAAAAAGACGACGTCTCATGTTATATGTTGACAAACTGCACATAGAAACATTGTTCGCGATGTCTGCCGTCAGATATTCCCGCCTCGTCATTAACTTGCAAGTTAGCACGTATTTGTTAAAGGCAGTGGTGGAGGAAGTACTGAATCTCAGTACTTAAGTAAAAGTACAAATACCCAGATAAATATTTACTTTAGTAAAAGTAGAAGTAACACAATGACAACCATACTTAAGTAAAAAGTAAAAAGTACTTTATTTTAAATGTACTTTAAGTATTAAAAGTAAAAGTACTTGCATAACAATTTATTATCTTAATGTCTATTTTCTAATGATTAATAAAACATTTAATTCTAACTCATTCAACCTAATAGCCTACTCCTATATTGATGTTCAATAATGATGGAAAAAAATGTCACCATTTCTGAAACAAGCTTGCAATTAGGCAATATACACATCATGCTTATCCTTACTATATGATAACTATGTTTGGCAGTAAACGAGATTAATTCATGGTGTAATAATGAACCTCTTGGCTTGCCATAATCCTAACCAAACCAAACATATACTACACACGGTGTGTTTCCTATGCACGTAAAAACAAATTTTCGCGTATGAGTTGCACGATAAACACACTGCGTGTGAGACGCATTTAGTGTGACCGGGTTGATATACTGTATCTATGGCAACCAAACGTCACTGGTGAGACAAACGTGCAACAAACGGACGGTCAGATTACGTTTTGGCAGGGGGAAAACTGATCAGAAAATGTAACGAAAATGTAACAAAGTTGTAGAAATGTAGTGGAGTAGAAAGTATAATAATTGCTGCAAAATGTAACGAAGTAAAAGTAAAAAGTATGCTCTATTTATTGTACTTAAGTAAAGTAAAGATACGTGAAAAATGTACTTAAGTAAAGTAACGAAGTATTTGTACTTCGTTACATTCCACCACTGGTTAAAGGGGACATGAAACGTCCATATTTTCGCACTGGTAGTGCTAGTAACGTTAGCTACAGCCTACATATACTAGGAAAAAGTGTCTCCGCTCTGACATCCTTCAGGGAAAGCATCGCCGCTTCCACACGTCTAACTCCCGGCACAGCATGGTAAACGTGCGCGCCGGTGATGCAGAATTGACCACGCAACACATGCTCAAGATCAACCTCTTGACAACAGATGGACTCTGACACGGAGGGCATCGCAGGACAACAGTCACACTGACACCTGGTAAGTTAGCGTTGCAAACCCAGATAGCAAACTGACATTGAATCAACGTGGAAATATGACATCGAAACAACGTTGATCTGACATTGTTTTGCTCATCGAATTAACGTTGAACCAACGTCAGACGCGTCGTTCTTTCAAAACTAACGGAAAATCAACTTGAAATCAACGCGTTGTTTCAACGTTATGAAAGCAAACCAATTTTCGATTTTCATTTAGCTTTGAAGAATGCCGCGTCTGACGTTGGTTCAACGTTAATTCGATGAGCAAATCAACGTTGTTTCAATGTCATGAGAGACGTCGTTTCCACGTTGATTCAATGTCAGTTTGCTGTCTGGGAACCCGCTCTCCGCCCCAAACCACCACTGATTGTTCTACACAGCAACGTAACTTACATGGTGTTGACGAGACGGGAATATCTGACGGCAGACATCGCGAACAATGTTTCTATGTGCAGTTTGCAGCCAGAGAAAGTATTAAACGCAAAAGTGTCAATATCACACTTACATTGATTCCTTCCCAGGAAAACTCGCCATGTCCTTGCTAGAAGAAATTAATTGAAGTATAGAAAGATACAGTAAAAGAGAAGAAAAGGCATGCTTTCAGTTAGCAGGAAACAGCAGAAGGCTGAACATCAAGCCAAGTACAGAACGCTAGATCTGGAAGAACAACAGATAAACAGAAAGCAGAAGAAGGAGGCGAGATGATGTTCATCTGTTACGAACTGTCGTGCAGACCAAGACATATCTTTGTCTGAACCCTCGTTGCGATAACATGGTGTAAAATATTCATGAATGAAGGACCACCTAGGGTATCCATATTGATATCTGCCTTAGAAGTCTTTACATAAGGACAACTGCAAGAGGAGATGGAGGCGACTTTGATGAGTAGCACTAGAGTAAGTAATCCTAGACAACCCAAACATACAGCGAGCGATCGATCGATCACATTTACACCGCACCCAGCGCAGCGAGACAAACACCGGTGCCAGTGAGAACAGCAGTAGCCGCTCATTGTTCATTAAGAGAGAAATCAATATGAAAGGTCAAATGGAGGTCATTGTCAGACAGGCATTGGCGTGCCGTGGGGCAAATGTCTGCCCCTTGGAAACTCTGAACAAACTAACGGCATGGTTCGGCTGTTCAGGGGTCGATCGATTTGTTTCCCACCATCTTAGTCTTTATGGCCGCTTCTGTTACATAAACTGTGGAGCTGGCTCCTAAAAATACACTTTTGAGGCTGGCTTGCAATTACGGCACCCACCTACAATGTTTCTGTGGGGGGCGGATACAGCTAAATGAAAATTAACATCAGTAAATTAGTTTTCTTTTCCACTGCAGTGATAAAGTGATTCATGTTTTGCCTCACATTTTAAGGGGACGCCTTTTAAAGACCTTTCAGATTTCAAAACAGCATTTAGGTCACAATAATTAAGGTTTTTATTACTAAAAAGAATGTGGACGTCACAGAAATCACATGCACTGGATGTGTCTCGAAACCTGGATTGGTTCTAGACCCTTTTTAGGGGGGGCTTCAGCTCCCCTGTTTGTCATCTCAGCCTCCCTAAAACTATAATGGTGGCGATGCCGCAGTGGATAAGACACATGCCTTTGGTGTGAGAGGCCCAGGTTCAAACCCACCCTGAGCAAGACACTTGAGCAACCCCTTGTTGCTCCAGAGGCGTGCGACCTCTGACATATATATAATCTAAATACATGTGTGAACAGGAACTAAAACTTTTTGAGCTTGTCTGCTTTCGAGCAGTTCCAGATGAAGGCGAAAACCCATTTGACCGGATTGGTTTCATAGTGTAAACGCTCATGTTATCGAATGCGTTTCAACAGCCACAAAAGACCGCCTACTCTCCGTCTACTGACCTAATTCGTAAACATTATGGGCACGCAAGCCAGACGGGATTTAAACTTTGCATTAATACCCAAGTTTGGCTTGAAGATGAAAACGAACCAAGCACAATTTTTCTGTCACCATTCCTGATTTTTAACACACTCGCAGCGTTCGGCATGGTCTTCCAGCTGCAGGGCAAAAACGAAAGTCGAGAAATGTTGGCATCATAAGGACGTTGGTCAAAACAACAAATCTTTAGGAAAGGCAATCAATTATCTGAGCCAAAAATTTAATATTTTTATTTTTTTAGTCATTTTAACTTAAATTAGATTAAACTGAATTAAAATGAGTTACAGCATTAAAAAAGGTTGAAAACTGCTGAAACTTATTTTGATGAGTTAAATCAATTTTAAAAACATAAACTGTCATAACTTTATCATATATATTTTTTTTACAGTGTAGTTGACGGTAATACTTGTCAATAAAAATAATATGATGACAATTTTCTGTTAGTCATTCTGTGATTGCTTCTGAAGAGTGAAATACAGTGCGAAATACAGACTGAACGGAACGTCAAAACATCCCACCGGTATATATGGCCAGATGATACACAAATTGTTTCTTGGCTGGATAAACTAAAAGCTTCTTGCTAGTAAAGTTTTGATGGATGAAGATTGCAATCAAGGCAAACACAATGGCAGTGAGGAGACGTACACGTGACTGAGTCTGTTGTGTAGATGAGCAAACATCCATGTCTCGATGCACTGAGTGATCCCACATTGTATTTATGCACAGACACATTTCAGTGAATTCAAGTTGTTTCCACACACATTCAGGATAATATTTAGATTTTCTTGTATGTTGCTGTGTTTAGTAATTCTGAATGGATCTGTGTACTGTATGCAGTCAGGTTATATGCGGTTGTACAGTTTTGTTTTTGTTTCGTTTTTTTGCCATTTCCGATGTGGTCCTGCATTTTCGGTATCGCAACCTTACTTGTCTGAATGCAAACATGCGCTTTGCTGGTAGCCTGGTACACTGTACACATACAATACACTGTGAATTCAGAAAAAGAACACTGTTTTATTCTGTAATGTTGTTGTTTTGATTGATTGATATGATTCTGAATCATATGGACTTCTTATATAATTTGTTTGGTGTCTTTTTTTTGTAGTCTTTTGTAGTCTCCAAGTGTTAAGACACCTAAATGTACCTTTTTTAAAAAGCTTGCAGAACACACAGTTTTGTGATAATCACCCTTTAATCTGATGCTTTACTTGGATGTAGCAAATGATGACAAAATGTTTTTCACCCATTAAGCTGTCAAAAGGTCTAAATCCTTAATGAAAGTGGTTCAGTGAAACAAAAAATAGTTACAGTATCAAATGAGGCGGGTCAAAATCAGGAGGATTGTGATAAATAAACCACTATCCCATTTCTAAGAGATAACATTTCTCAGAGAACACCAAGTTAGTTATGTAAGCTTGGCAATTTGCTGCTTGCTTTTTCAATGTGAGGATAAAAACAAATGTTTAATTCAAACAGGTTTAAAAACACAAAAAAGTCAGTGAAATTCAGACTCACTCCATCTGGCCTTCAAATTAACCCTATAATGATTGATTTTAGTGAGGTTTTAGATAAGTTTGAGGGCAACCTGAGATAGCGCTAAGCTAGCTAAAGTAGCCTTGCTACCTAACAACTAGCACCTAATTCTTTTTACAGTTTTTTACATAGACATTTTTTTTCTTTTATTCTTGTGATTCTTATTTTCGCAATCAGCAAGTGGCTTAATGAATTAAGAGATAGGCCAGAATGATTTATTATGGTAAGGTTTGCTAAGTTTGAGTTGAGCTAGCATTAAGCTATAGCCTTGCCTACTTGGCAACAAGCAGCTGATTCTTGAGAGTTTTTCATTGCTAGGAACACTTTATGACTTTTTTTTTCTTTTATTATTATTATTCTTATTTTGGCAACCGGCAATCACCTTTTTGAGTGCAGCTCTCTAACACGAACATATAAATGAAATTACATTTCTCAGAGAACACCAAGTTATGTAAGCTTGGCAATTTGCTGCTTACTTTTTCAATGTGAGGATAAAAACAAATGTTTAATTCAAACAGGTTTAAAAACACAAAAAAAGTCAGTGAAATTCTATCTGGCCTTCAAATTAACCCTATAATGATTGATTTTAGTGAGGTTTTAGATAAGTTTGAGGGCAATTTGAGATGGCGCTAGCTAGCTAAAGTAGCCTTGCTACCTAACAACTAGCACCTGATTCTTTTTACAGCTTTTTACATAGACATTTTTTTTCTTTTATTCTTGTGATTCTTATTTTCGCAACCAGCAAGTGGCTTAATGAATTAAGAGATTGGCCAGAATGATTTATTATGGTAAGGTTTGCTAAGTTTGAGGGCGATTTGAGCTAGCATTAAGCTATATAGCCTTGCTAGTTGGCAACAAGCAGCTGATTCTTGAGAGTTTTTCATTGCTAGGCAACATTTTATGACTTTTTTTTCTTTTATTATCAATATTATTCTTATTTTGGCAACCGGCAATCACCTTTTTGAGTGCAGCTCTCTAACACGAACATATAAATGAAATTACATTTCTCAGAGAACACCAAGTTATGTAAGCTTGGCAATTTGCTGCTTACTTTTTCAATGTGAGGATAAAAACAAATGTTTAATTCAAACAGGTTTAAAAACACAAAAAAAGTCAGTGAAATTCTATCTGGCCTTCAAATTAACCCTATAATGATTGATTTTAGTGAGGTTTTAGATAAGTTTGAGGGCAATTTGAGATGGCGCTAGCTAGCTAAAGTAGCCTTGCTACCTAACAACTAGCACCTGATTCTTTTTACAGCTTTTTACATAGACATTTTTTTTCTTTTATTCTTGTGATTCTTATTTTCGCAACCAGCAAGTGGCTTAATGAATTAAGAGATTGGCCAGAATGATTTATTATGGTAAGGTTTGCTAAGTTTGAGGGCGATTTGAGCTAGCATTAAGCTATATAGCCTTGCTAGTTGGCAACAAGCAGCTGATTCTTGAGAGTTTTTCATTGCTAGGCAACATTTTATGACTTTTTTTTCTTTTATTATCATTATTATTCTTATTTTGGCAACCGGCAATCACCTTTTTGAGTGCAGCTCTCTAACACGAACATATAAATGCACAGCAAAGACACTGTTTCAATTTGCTCCAGCTACAGTGAGATGACACCACCTCTTGGCTCAACTTCTGAACTCTGCATTGAGATATAAAACATGTCATTTTGGTTTGGATCAAAAACAGTAGATTTTGAGCCAAATTCATCTGTGGATGAGTAGAGCAACAAGCCAGGAGCTGCTGCCCTTGGGTAGGACGTGAACACGGACGGCAAATAGAGAAGACAGATGAGGCTATGTCTTCCCAGGGGACAAACCCGTTTTACGGCAATACTGTACGGTAATGGCCGGACTCTGGGCTCTGGCTCCCGTGGCCTTGGTGAGACATGTAATATAGTGGCTTTTCAAATACAGATAATACTGAATGCTTTCTCTGACTGTCAGCACTAGGGGGTGGCAAGACATGAGTTTGGCACACAGGGGGTCCTTGCATTAGCTAAAGACTTCATTAAAGTGCCATGAGGCACAAATGTCAGAACTTGGGAGGTATAATAGCTTTAGACAGACATGCAGACTTGGCACAAGTATCATCTCTGCAAATGATGTCATTTAGAAGTGATCCTTAAAGCTTAAGCTCACAACATGGGACCGATGGTGCCCAAGCAAAACTTAAATATTCAAAGTGGTGTAGTTTTACTTACCTGCTCCCCATCTTTCCGAACAGGAACTGCATCCACCGCTGCAGGGAGAGAATGAAAGAGAGAAAGAGAGAGATAAGGGAATAGGCATGTGGCTTATGCAACCTTTACCAAATAAGCTAAGTCAAACTGACAGCTCCTCTCTACATTTTCTGCTGACATTCACACAAAGACCTAAAATTAGATTAATTATCCATCCAAAACTGCCAGCACTCTGTGAGGAAGAAGATTTGTAGCATCATGTTTCTATATCGCATCGTTCCTATAAAATGATTAAAAAAATAAGCGATTGCTCTGCGTGATGCAATTATGCAAATTATTAGGAATTGTATTGCAAAAATAGGCTGAAGAGATACTGAATTTGAGATTAACCCTTAAACAACCACTTATTTCATTTTATATTGTAGCTTCCTCTAAATTTGCACTCTTTTCGATTAAGAAATATGTTGACTGTGTGTGTGTTTACAATGACTCATTCAAACTGACAAACAAGAAATGACATGTAACCCAGTTTCCACTAACATTATGAATGATGTGCCTGAAAAAAATCAACATTAGAGATTGCATAAACACAAAAAATTGTAGCAAGCATAATTACTGTTTTTTAAGGCAAACCAATAAATGGAGCCCAATTAAGGCCAACCAGCAATCAAACAGTTATCATGTGCACTGTATGCTTATTTAAATGGTGTTTTTTGTGTGTATGTGTGTTTCAACTGGTTTTGAGAGCGCCACACTTGCTGCTTTTGCTCTCATCTTTACTGAGAGGAAGGGTATGTTTGCAAAGTGTGATAAATGGCTGTACAAGAGAGGTTGTGCGCATATAGAGAGGATTTGGTTGTGTATTGTTAACTGCAGTGACACTCTCCCTCATTTACAATATCCAGATTCATCAGTTCATTGTAGAATGGGGGTCAAACCTGGTGCATGCTGTGCAATATTGTTGCTTGTCAGATGTGTATAATATGAGCAGAATAAGAGTCCGCGTAAAGCTGTATTCGACATTGTGCCTGTCGCTAACATAATAATGTCTCTCTGAACAGTGACACAACATATTATAACTTATTTTTGTAAACAGAATCCAGCATGTCGGAAATAAAAGTCTATTTTTAAAATGCATGCCATACGACATTTTTCCATACGACAAAATAAATCTTTTCCGATACAAAAAGTGCCAAACAGCAAAATTGTGGCCTGTGAGAACCTTATTATTATTATTGAACGAGGCCCCGTTTACACGAAGGGAAAACGCAGATATTTCCCTGCGGATTGGCCTCTCGTTTACACGAAAACCCCTTTTTTGCACAGAAAACGATTATTTCTAAAAACTTCGGCCAAAGTGGAGATTTCTGAAAACGCCGGTTATGTGTTGTCGTGTGAACTGGGAGAAACAGCGTTTTAGGTTCTTTCTTGTCGATTCTGAGTATTCTGATTGGCTTGTATGGCTTTTTCCTTCTCCCTACACTGCCGCCAATAGGCATAGTTAAGATGGCGCAGTGTGAACGATGTTATTTTTGAAAACGGAGAGGGGGAAAATATTCGTTTTGCTAAATACTTTGTGTAAACGTGGCCTGAGACCCTGCCTAGCTGCACATGCTCTCTCACTCCCCCGTCATTCAATTTAGTTCTATTTAATTCAGCTCAATATCAGTGAAATTGAGTTGAGCATTGGCTTGATTCATTGAACTCATTTACAACAGTCCTAAACTGTTGACGCAATAGAATAACAATATTGTGATGGGGTTAATCACATCAAAACAGAATGTACCAGTCCTTGTTCTATCTGCATCTGATTTTATTTTGTCCACTCCAGACTGATCTCAAAATGCATTAATCGCATCCTGTGCATGTGTGTGTGTGTGTGTGTGTGTGTGTGTGTGAGCGTGTGTCTTTTAATTGCTGGTCTCTCTCTGTGTGTAAGTACAGCAGAGCCTTTGGGCCTCAGGGCCATTTCCTCAATCAACCTAACCCACTCTGGAGAGAAGGATAGAGCGATGCAGAGCAGTGCGGCTCTGGAGGAGACCAATGAACCAGAGTGAAGAGTAAACAGAGAAAGACAGAGAAAGTGAGTTAAGGTAAGCAGATCTACTCATAATCAATTAGAATGGAGACAGTCAGAACTAACATGCTAGACATATAGACAGCCAGGATGGACGGATGGATGGATGGATGGATGGATGGATGGATGGATGGGTGGGTGGGTGGGTGGGTGGGTGGGTGGGTGGATGGATGGATGGATGGATGGATGGATGGATGGATGGATGGATGGATGGATGGATGGATGGATGGATGGATGGATGGATGGATGGATGGATGGATAGATGGATAGATAGATAGATAGATAGATAGATAGATAGATAGATAGATAGATAGATAGATAGATAGATAGATAGATAGATAGATAGATAGATAGATAGATAGATAGATAGATAGATAGATAGATAGATAGGGATGAATCCCTGCACATCCCAGCTGTCAGGACCCATATCTTTCTAACTGTCTGTTCCACCATGATGTTGTTATGGACAAAACACTTCCACTCATGCAGGAAAACACATTGAGAAAATCCCGAGAGACATGAAGGATAAGCCGTCACATCCAAGGTCGCTGAGCGCCACATGGCCGCTGCACTGTTTACTCTGCCCATCTACATTTATGTCTGAATCTGACACTGGGCATTATGAGGGCCCGAGCTTCAGGGCAAAGGAAAGAGAGAGCGAGAGAGACGGATAAAGAAGCAGTCAGACGAGATAAACAAATATCCATGTGACGAGGATGAAAGCTAACGTCGATAGACATTGAATGATGAGGAACAGGAAGGAAGATTCCTAGACACCCAGCGTAAGCGTGACGGTCCCATAGAGAGAAGCAGCAGAAGATCTGCATTGCCAAGGACCAGATGGAGGAACAACTGGACCATGGACAATCTGGCTTGACAGATCTCGCAGCCTAGAGAACATCTTTGAGATTTTATTCTACAGCAAAAAAGGTAGTGAAGAACTAGGAGAGAGGGAAGAAAAAGGGACAAATAATGGAATGCAAGCTGGAACTCTGACACACGGTGACGCTCACAGTGACTCTGATTAGGAGCGAAGTCCAAGAGGCTGACTCACCTCCAGTACTGAGCCAAAAGCACACGGAGAGGGGGGAGGAAAAGGAAAGACAGAGACAAAGAGGATGAGAGAAAGACCAAGACACTCAAGAACACTATAACAAAGACAAAAGGAGAGAGGCGTAAAGAGATTAAAATGACACAGAGTTAGAAGACACAGAGGGCCCTATATTTTAACAATCTGAAACAAGTATCAAGCGCGAAGCCGCACGTAACTTTGTGGGTGGGTCTTAGGCGCTTTTGCTATTTTACCGGCGGGATAAATGGCTGTTGTGCCTGACGCAGGTCTGAAATAGCTTCATTATTCATAGGTGTGGTTTGGGCGTAACGTGAAATAAACCAATCAGAGCGTCATCCAACATACCATTCAAGAGCAGGTGCGCATGTTGCATGGCGGATTGTTATTATAACGGCGAGTTTACCAGGTGCGCTCAAGGAGAAACCCACCCAAATCAGCGTCGGTTAAAGGAGAAGTTCACTTTAAAAAAAAAAAAACTTTTGCTGATAATTTACTCACTCCCATGTCATCCAAGATGTCCATGTCTTTCTTTCTTCAGTCGAAAAAAAATTAAGGTTTTTGATGAAAAGGATTCCAGGATTTTTCTCCATGTAATGCACTTTTTGGGCACCAAACAGTTCAAGGTCCAAATGACAGTTTCAGTGCAAACTGTAAACTGTTCAAAGGGCTTTAAACAATTCCAGACGATGAATAAGGGTCTTATCTAGCGAAACAATCGCTCAATTAAAAAAAAAGTTTAAGTTTTATAAGCTCAAATGCTCGCCTTGTTCTGTTCTGTGTCAAAACGAATGAATCTTTTTCCAAGTCAATTCGTTCATTTCGTTCGTTGAATGAAACAAGTGACTCGAAAATAGATTCGTTCAGTTTGATAAACGAGTTCGAACAGGTGAGTCACGAACGCGCATCACAGAACAGAGCAAGGCGAGCATTTGAGCTTATAAAAGTTAAACTTTGTTTTTTATTTTTTAAATGACTGAATGTTTCGCTTGATAAGACTGTTGTGAATTTGGTCCTTAAATTATACATTTTATTCATTTATTTTTTTATATATATATACATATTTGCACTAAATATCCCACAATTCTTTGTAAGCTTCACTACATTACCCATACACCCCCTGGGTGAGGTCTATAAGTAGACCTCACTTCCTCCCTTTTTTCTTTTTTGTATTGGTGAGGTGTGGTGGTTGGAATGGACACCCAGCCATGTCATTTCCTTAGGATGCGTTGAGTAAGTTTGTTTGCCAATTATTTTAAATATATGTTGTTGATATGTTACTGATGAATTATATGAGTTTAATTTCCTTTATTGTATTGTTTGTAGTGACTAAAGACCAACTTGTACATCCTGTTTATCCTGTCCATCCAATAACATCTGGATACATTTAACATCTGAGATCCAACAAAGACCCTTATTCATCGTCTGGAATCATTTAAAGCGCTTTGAACAGTTTGCAGTTTGCACTGAAACTGTCTTTTGGACCTTGAACTGTTTGGTGCCCAGTAAAGTGCATTATATGGAGAAAAATCCTGGAATGCTTTCATCAAAAACCTTAATTTCTGTTCGACTGAAGAAAGAATGACATGGACATCTTGGATGACATGGGGGTGAGTAAATTATCAGCAAACGTTTTTTTTTTAAAGTGAACTACTACTTTAAACATTATAAACATATGTGTCTTGCCACAATTGGGCAAACAGGGCTGATCCTTCATTACTATAATTAACCTGAAAAATTTGTGTAAATCTGTAAGCTACATTTTGGCCTACATTTTTTTTACATCTTCATGGACACCACAATGATTTCCCTCATGTGTTAAGCTTTTCTTGTTATAACGTATGATTTGCAAAAAAAAAAAAAAACTGCTGCATCTGTGTTGATGAGAGAATCAAAGGGTAGTTGTTCTCCTGCGTGAGAATGGGTAGTTGTTCTCCTGCGTGTTGTGCACCCACTACATTATGGCCAAGCACGCTTAAAATAGCATTATTATACCACGGACTTTGGCAAAATAGGAATTATACATGCGTCAGTGTACAAAGTCAATTGTTCCCAGGCTATATGCTACAGAGCAGTGATATTTTCTGTTGAATGCTCTCTTTGGCTCAAATGAAAATTGGTGTTACATACATAACATGCATATGTGGCCTAAACAACAAGATGCATTTACACTTGACTGACGTCTTAAATTTCTTGAAGGGCATTTAAATCTTTTCATGATCAAGTATATATATATATATATATATATATATATATATATATTACAGTTACAAATAAAGTTAAAAGAGAGTAAGAACGAGATAATATTTTATTCCATTTCATTGTGGTATTGATTTGTGAACATTTCTTCACTTTGGATTTAAAACTCACCTCTAAATGATTGGTTTATGAAGTGACCTTTAACCTGATATTAATGGAAATCTTTAAAAGAAACAATTGCTTCTACTGTCTCAAATTTAATTGGAAGGAACATGCAGGTGAAACTGGATGTCAGTGGCTTAAAATAAGAAAAGTATAGGGATACCATTAGAATAAAACTTAAAAGTGCCCCAAGGATTGGTTCCCTGTATAGACAGCACTGAATAGGAAATGATGGAAACACTTTAGAATACTGTTCCATCATTAATTAATAACTACACAGGAACAAACGAGTAATGCAATCTTAACAAAAATGGTTACTTCTGGTGTTAATGCATTAAATACTGTAAACTAGAACAATTATATATAAACAATAGTGGATTCAACATCAAAATTGAATGTTTAATGTTAAAATGTATGTTTTTAATTTAACCTTCTCCCTTTAAATCCTTTGGTCAGTTCACAAATGTATGCTATTTTATATTATTTACGTGAAAGAATTAAAAGAGCAGTTTCGTGTCTGTCCTTGTAACTGGGTTGATATGATTTTAATATTTAGATTGTAAATATTAATAAGTAATGCACTGGACAGTAATCTACTGTTATGGGTAGTTGTTCTGAATACGGCACATGACAGGAATAATCCAGGACACTTTAATTCAAAAACACTCAGTAAAACTCAAGGAAACAGATTTCTCAACACCTCAACATTGACAAGACAGGACAAGGACTGCAAGAACATAGGGCATAAATACTAGACAAATTAGGGCACAAATAAGCGAATTAATTGGACGACTGGTTTAATGAATCAAACAGACACAGACTAGGAAAACTAGGTCAACTGACATGACACACGGGTAAAAACAGGACCGAACCGAAAACACAATGAAACAAAGTAGACACAGAGAATACCGGTTACATTATCCCAAAGGAAGGGGAAGAGGAAAAGATGAAGACAAAAACATTCCATGGGGGAGTGGAGGGTGAGAGGAGCCAGGGGGAGCCAGGTGCAGGAGGAGCCAAATTAAAGTCCAGGGTCCAGCCAGGATGATATACCCGGCCGGAGTCGAGGGAGGGAGGAGCCATGGTAGAGACTTGGCTGTTGACACCCTGGGGATGACTGATGGAGATAGAGAACCAGGTGGAGCTGAAAGGATGAAAATCCCATGTGATATCAAGGAGCAACGTCTGATGAGGCTGAGTTGGTGAAAAGAGGGAGCCCGGTAGAGCTGTCAGGACGATGGTTTCTTGTGGAGCCAAGGGAGGGAGAAGCCAAGGCAGAGCCGATAGGTCTACAGGCCACCATGGAGTGATGGATTCGTAGGCTGGAAGTGGAGCCAGGGGAACCTCCTTACCGAGCAGAGCTGGAGAACTGAAGCTCCGAGGCAGTTCCTCACAAAAAGGAGTTGGAGATGCAGAGGGGCTGAAGGGAACCAGCGGAGGTTGGGCTGAGGAACTGGCTGATTTGGGAAGAGGAGGTAAGAGAGGGAGGCTGGGAGGGATCACAGGGAGCACCGGCGACATGGGGCTGGGCAGAACCAGTGGTGATACAGGAGACTCAGGGCTAGGCGGAACCAGCAGAGAAAGAGGGGATACAGGACTGGGTGTAAGCAGCGGAGAAAGAGGGGATACAGGACTGGGAAGCCGAGGAGAAAGAGGAGACTCAGGTCTCGGTGGAACTAGTGGAGAAAGAGGGGATATAGGACTGGGAAGCAGAGGGGAAAGAGGAGATTCAGGTCAAGGTGGAACCAGTGGAGAAAGAGGGGATATAGGACTGGGTGGAAGCAGCGGAGAAAGAGGGGATACAGGACTGGGAAGCAGAGAAGAAAGAGGAGATTCAGGGCTGGGCGGAACCAGAGGAGAAAGAGGGGATACAGGACTGGGAAGCAGAGGAGAAAGAGGAGATTCAGGGCTGGGCGGAACCAGAGGAGAAAGAGGGGATGCAGGACTGGGAAGCAGAGGAGAAAGAGGATTCAGGGCTGGGTGGAACCAGCAGGGAAACAGGAGACTCAGGGCTGGGCGGGACCAGCAGGGGTGTAAAGGCGCTTTTCCACTGCATAGTACGGTACGGTTCGGTTCGGTACGTCTCACTTGTGGTGCTTTTCCACTGCATGGTACGGTACAGTACGGTTCGCTTCAGGTCGCTTTAAATGGTACCTGGTCTGTTGAGGTTCCAAGCGTACCGTACCGGTACTAAAATGTGACGTGAAACACTGCAGATCACTGATTGGTCAGACAGAATCGTCACTACCAGCGTCACTACTAGCGTCATTGGATTTGCGACACGAGACACTTTTTTAGCAGTATTTTTGTTTTGCTGCCATCAGCCTCATTTTAAACACATTTTTCCGTCTAGCAGTTAAAAACAACCACATACCGAGAATCAGGAACACCATCCCCTCGATAGTCTCCATTGTTCCTGTGTTGTGGGTTTGAAAATGTGGCGCTTTTAAGATGATGTCATGGCAGTAGAGGCGCGCGCAAATAACGATCAGTCCCACACACTTTGAAGGGGTACTACTGCAGTGGAAACGAAAAGCGATCCGAACTGTTCCGCGCCGAGTCGAAGCGTACTGGGCCGAACCGTACCGTACTATCCAGTGGAAAAGCGCCTTAAGAAACAGGGGATTTACCTCCTCAAATACCTCCTAATTCCTTTCAGAGTCCAAATATTTTCCAGAGGCCATTTAATTCGCATCGACAATGGCAGGGTTGTGGGTGGGGCTTCCCTCCATGCTCTCGGACTCCACAAGCACTCCCTCAATGACGCGCTGTGTTTCCAGCTCATACATTTGGTCAGACTCTTTTTGAGGCTCAGGATCATGCCGCAGGCCAAACACAGTCTACTGCGGGCTCTCGCCAATCTTCCGTACAGATAATAGTCCAGGAGTCTTTAAAAGTCTTTAATTCAAATATACTCAAACACAGGAACAGATTTCACAACACCTCAAAATTAACAAGACTGGAATGCTGGAACAAATGAGGGAACTAATAAGCTAATTAATTGGACAAGTGTAATGAATCAAACAGACTCAAGACTAGGAAAACTAGGCCAACTGAGAGGACACGCGGTTTAAAACAGGACAGAACCAAAAACACAAGGAAACAAAGTAAAAACAGAGCATACATGTTACAATGACACTGTTGAAGATGTAATTAGTTGCTATAGTAATTAATTACATATTGTTGAGTAACCAACACTGGTTACCATGATGTTCACTTTAGTATACTGTTCCAAATGACTAAAAGGGTGTGGTAACACTTGAGTCATCTTCATATCATATCATACCTCACAAAAATTCTAAAGCTTACAATGACTTCAGTATGGTTATACTAGAAGTTATCATGCTTTCACTTTAGAATACTGTTCCAAATAATTAGTCATTTCTCATTACTCATTTGTTCCTGTTACTAATTAATGACGGAACAGTATTCTGAAGTGTTACCAAAGTGATAAGCCATAAGACATTTAAGAACGTCCTGTCCTTCACTTCCTGTACCTCAGTCACCGTCTTTCTTTGCCTTCCTCTTTCCCTTTACTCATCTGACGATTATTTGAGGTCCTCTCTCTCTCTTTCTCTCTCTCTCTGATTCCTCCTAAACCTTTCAATCATACTGAGCCAGTCACCTTGGACCGTGTCTGTCACCACACAAGCTGGATCATGCAATCACATGCAAACAGCACACAAACACACACACACACAGAGAGAGAGAAGCATAACATTGAGTGTGTGTGAAAGAGACCGAGAGAGACCATCTGTATGTCAGCTTGTCTGACCCTCTTTCAGAGCTTGAAATGAAATCAATACAAAGAGGTATCCCTGAGTAACGCAATAGCTCAGAACAGAACAAACACATACAGAGAGCGACCCAGTGCAAACATCGACATTAGTGCCAAGAGCTGAGCCATCCACCTGATGCCCACCTAAACACACCCACACAATGTTTCTCACCCACAATCCTGTTACAAACAAATGCGATGTTTTACCAATCAATATACATTTATTAATTTAGCCAATGCTTTTATCCAAAGCAACTTCAACAAACACAAGTATAAAAGAGTCAACAATATGTCATTTCAATAGAAGGCTAAACCAGAACACTATAAAGTTAGAAGACAGGGACCGTAAGAAGAGAGATTTTTTTTTTTTACAGAAATCTTTTATTACACAGTGTTTGATTTCACTTTCAAGCTTGCCAACACACACTTCTCAACTTATTGCCTTTTATACCCACAGCTGGCCCTGAGACAATATTTGAGACGGAACTACTTGGGTCAGATCATTCATCATTCTGCTACAACAACAATACTTTTATATTAAATATAAATAAAATATTTTTGTATAGTAACGGAAATTAATTCTGACTGCTATTTGATGGCATATGTAAGCAATAAGGTACGAGAGGCTGTACGGTATCGTGAATAAGTCATGGCTGAAGGTTGTTAGGCATAACATAGACTGTAAAAAAAAAGAGTAAGTTACCTTATTGCTTCTATAAAACGTTTACCGTTACCACACAAAACAAATGTTAAAGACAAAAAAAAATAATGCAACTTTTATGAAGTAAAATCACTAAAAGCATTCCTTCTGCTGGAAAAAAATAGTCCCTGACCATGAACACCAACAGAAGTTAAGATGATGATGATACACAGAGCAACTTTTTGAGCAATTTTGCTGTTGCTTGGGCACTTTCCCACTGAAAATGGGCAATAAATTTCTATCTGGATACTTTAGGTCAGTTGTGGGCCCTGTCTCATCTGGTTGCCTGTTGACGGCAACATTGCCCAAAAAGTTGCCCAGTGTATCATCACCTTTACATTATTTCGCCCATAGATGGCAACAAAGACTGTCTTTATGAGTGAGTCAGTCAGTATTAAGGACTGCTGATGAAATTCTTGTGAACATAGACAGTATGAGAAGTGGACAGAGCCATCTCATTGGAACTCCATTGAGACAAGAGAAGCCCGTTCTTGGCGATTTTTTTTTTTAATTTTATTTATTTTTTTTATTTTTTTAGCACTTCCGTTCCTGACGCGCAGACTCAAACCGACTCAAACAGAGCTTGACGACGTAGATGTGACGTGAGCAACCCGTCTGTCTTCTAGTGGCTGTGGCATAAGAAATCTGAATCATTCCCTTCCGAAACATGCAGAGGCGGAGAGTGTAAGTAGGAGCTGTCCATGAGCTAGGAGCAGGAGAAAGTTTTGCTAGGTATTCTGATTAATCATTTTGTCATTTTGCCTCCACGTTTCCCCGATTGCGTGTGAGCTTCTCCTCCTGTCCGTACAGTAATCTCTCTACTGTGCGACAGAGAGTCGCGTTGTTTTAAAGCAATCGTTAGCCTACTTTTACAAAAAAAACTGCTTCTACGGTGCCATAACATAAGCTACAGGGTAATGGAGCATTTTATACATTGTCGTGTTTCTTTAGAAATAAATAAAGGACAAACGGGGTCTTCAAAGGCCTCAGATGTAAAGTTATTCGCTGTCAAAGTGACGCCAAAATGAATGGGAGTCAATGGAAATGCTAACGCAAGTGAAGTTCTGCTACAAGATGGCAGCTGGATTACCCCCTCGATGGATTACCCCCTTGCTTGTGAACACGGAGAAGCTAGACCCAACGGAAACCCCTTAAGTTAATTGTTAAAAGGACAAGATATCACAGCGGACATTCAGATCTGATTTTTTATTTCAAATATATGACTTCCTGAAGGAAAATGCTATATCTACTGTAAATGCAGGTACTCACTTACTCGATCTCTCACAATCTACTTTATAAGCTTCAATTAACAATATCAATGAGAATAAACGTATGTTTACGTTGCCAAGAGTGCTTGCTAGGGGTGTTGTGTAGTGATAGTCATACATGGAACCAGTGGGTGAAACAGTCATAGCCGTGTTTTAGGTTTTATCGTGAATCAGAATCAAGGACTGGAACTAACTGTTTTATAAAAGTAAATATAGCATACCCGTAGGCTAATATCATGTTTCATATATAGGCTAAAGATGTTTGTTTTATGGAATATAAGAACAAACATTGGTAATCTATAAAGGAACATCACCATGAAAGAGTTTTTATACATAAGTCTATTATACAGACTTAAATATAGTATGTATATAAAAATAAAAAAATCTCTTAATTAAAAAATGTAAGTCTTATCCCTTACCTGTCATAAAAATGTAATCCATGATAATATGTTAATGCTTAATACTGACCCTCACTGCTCAAGTACAGAAGCGTATAATTATAACAAACTCCCAGTGAATGTGTTTGACAGACTATCTAACATAACTTCAATGAGGAAAGTGTTATTTCATGCTTGTTTACCAAAAGGAGCAAGGACATTTCTAGTTTAATACTTTGATTAGTAAATCGCAATTGCCCTTTACAGTCTGTCACCAGATTCAAGTAGTGCCCTTTAAAGTGCTTGATTCATTACACAATATTGTGAGAGGAACAATAGCTGTGTAATTGCTTCTAGGACTCCAAACCTGATGTAAAAAAGTTTCCAAGAAGTATATGCAGTGCATTTTACTGTAAGCACTGAATCTCTAAAGGATTTGTGATGAATCAACGTAGACTAAGAATGTTTCTATTTCTGGCTGTAGCAACAATTTGCCTTGTGAGCGCATGATGTCAAGAATAACAAAAAAATCGATAACAGGGCCTTGGTTGAGCCATTAAAAGTGTCAGTGCAACATGTCAGCAGCACATAAATTTCCTCAGGTTACATGAAAAGTGTATGCCTCAATCAAAATAAGGGGGTGAACAACCACAGGCCCATATCAAGCACTTGACCCATATTATTTAGCATGCATCTTGTCCTCTCTCCTCTCCTTTTCGGTCACTGTAAAGTAGACACTATTTATAGCCAAACACACTAAATATGCCATCCACGCTCCTCCCCAGAGCACATAACAGATAGCCAGCTAAATTCAGCGGCACAACTTGAAGCTGCAAGAATTTTTAGTCTAAAGAATAAGCATTTCTATAAGAGGTGATTAAATTTAGCTCTCTCAGGAGGATATAAATACGGGCTTCCCTAATTGCCCAATATGTCCCGCGCTGACACTTTCTGCAATAGCTTTTTACGCGAAAGAAACTCCGTGTTCCTGTGACATCACAGCTCAATGACAATCAAAGGTCAAATACAGCGGCATTTCTTTTTTTATCAGTGTTTGTTTTGATACCGCTCTCTCGTCTTAATGGGTGTCCAACATCATAAAACACGTCTAAGAAGAATGTTTCTGTGTCCTCTCTCTGTTTGGCTGCAGCCTCACGGTATCAAGAGAATGTTAATCGCACCAAAACACCTGCAATTTGTCATCGACGGCTGCGTTTAAGCGTACCCATTTGGCGGGAACAGGTGCCCACCGGTGTCATTGACTTTGCAGAATTTGACCTACATGTGAGGCGCATCCAGCTCCACGTCACACCTGAGCGCTTTTTGCTCGTGAGCGCGTGGACCCTGCACCTCTGATCCTGAAAAACACCCTCTTCGGGCAACGCACGAGCGTACGCGCTCAAACCTGTGAACTGCTGCTATTTTCACACAAACAGCTCCTGACGTGACCTTAGCATGGTGTCAAATGTGGCGAGTCTTTCTGGATATGCATTCACTCCAAAAAATCCACTTCAGATCTTTAAAACCGCCGGGTGAACAGCACCTACCGCATGCAGACGGACACATACGGATATCAATTCCAGACGTGCTCTCATCCCGGCTTCCCACGAGCAGCGTGCCGAATCACTGTCAAAGCCTGGAGGACAAATGGTCTTTAACCAAAAGGTTTCCATAGAAACACACACGTTTTCCCTGAAAGGAGGGATGCCTATCGCTCCTCTACCCCTGGCTGGTCTACTTTCAACCTGGAAGAGAAAGGCTATCAAAACGGAGAGGGTCTTACTGATGGTGCGGGATCCGATACAGCCCATGGTGTCTC
Source organism: Pimephales promelas (assembly GCF_988280905.1). Lineage (NCBI taxonomy): Eukaryota > Metazoa > Chordata > Actinopteri > Cypriniformes > Leuciscidae > Pimephales > Pimephales promelas. The sequence continues at coordinate 7,307,241 of NC_142786.1, read as the reverse complement.
AGCGAGGGCCGGTTTGTGAGCGAGGAACGAGAGCCACCCTCTCAGCAGACATTCTCTCCTTCTCTCTCTCACTCACTCCTCTTCTTCTTCTCCACGTCTCTGACTCTCCCCTTCTGTCTCTGTAAGGCTGTATGCGAGAGCGAGTGTGTGTGTGTGTGCCTCCAACACGCTCTCGCCGTCATCCACCCTCCCTCCCTCCCTCCTTGGCTCACTGCAACCCCCTCATTACTCTCTGGTGAGACGAGATATCAGAGTTAGTCAGTCACTAAGTCAGTGTGTCTGCGAAACAGGTGAGATTGCTGTGAAATCTCTCGCCGGCCACTTATGTCGCCTTAAATCCCTTTGTAATCAATAGTATCAAACAGCTCACGGTGACATTGAGAAATGTCAACGACAACAAGAGGAAAGAGCGCTGATCAGAAGTTACTTGCAATTCCGAGTTCCGGGGTTAAGAGGATCAATATCTCGACTAATCGTACGGGGCATCTCTTTTCTTTGCTTCTCTCCATTATCATTTGACAATGCGGCGCATCTGTCTCCCCACCCAACTCTTGCCGCCCCTCCCTTGCTCCGTTTTTTTCCTGTTGCGCTTGCACTCTCCAAAAGCCTACACAACCATATCCCTCTCGATAACTCAGACTCCTTCTTTGCGTCGTTTCTCACGCTCAAATTGAAGAGTTTCGTACATCTTTTTAAAAACGGTTCGCTTGTCATGTCCAGCGTGCCCGTGGAGACCCGTAACCTTGAAAATACCCACACACGCTGTCCAGACCGTGCATGCGCACTCTCCCTGCCTCAAGCAAGCAAGGTTCCTTCCTTTTCCTTCTTTTTTTTTTTTTCTTAAACAAATTCTGTCACTGGATTCAACCAGTACTGAAGAGGAGTGGAGAGGGCTAACCCAGGAGGTGTGCTTTGACTCATATTAAGGAGCATGAGGCTGCAAGCTTGAATTAGTATTCAGGAGGAGAGAGAGAGTGAGCAAGAGTGATGAGGAGAGGAAAGAAGGGATGACAGGGATGGGAGGAGGAGAAGAACGGATGAAGTATGTGTGCGTGTGGTAATATTACAGGGAGCTGTCCAGACAGATGCCGAGGTTGACTGCTTCTCCGCTTCACGAATGTGTTATGAAATGTACTACAATTCTCCAAGCATTTCGTTTTTCACTGGTGTTATCGTGTTTCAAATCAAGATACATTTTTTAATTGAGGGCATTTTGTTTATCCTCATAAACTTACACTTTAAAACACATACACAGTTTGTTTCTGTATAGGGACAGTGCAGAGTAAGCCTCATGCAGACTTTTTGCCTTGTGACTAAATATATACATTTAGTTATTTGGAAACTTTTATTCAGCAAGAATATTTCATTTTTTCTCCGTCAAAGTATACTCTTTTGGAAAGACCCGTTTGCTATCTATTTTTCAAGCACCCAAGTCACTCGCACATGCGCTGTTGTACACAAACCGGCTGCGTCCATAATTCCATAAGGTGCTCGTGCTCCTCAATACTCTAATTAATGCTTCCTCAATTCCTCGCTCTTCCATCCTCCAGCCCGATTGAATTCAGCCATCTTGAAGGACATCTCAATTCTCTAATTGGACTTGTGAGGAATTAGGTATGAGGAAGCTTCCTAAAGAAGTCATGAGCGAGGATTTACAGGTCCCTCGCATCCTAAGGGGGTGTATAGATAAGACGTGAATAAGAAATGAGAAGCACACATACTCTCTTGAGTAGATATTTATTTTAAAGGGTTAGTTCACCCAAAAATGAAAATTAAGTCATTAATTACTCACCCCCATGCTGTTCCAACCCCCGTAAGACCTTCGTTCATCTTCGGAACACAAATAAAGATATTTTTGATTGAATCTGAGAGCTGGATCACTCTTCCATTGGCTTCCTAAGGGACTGGCTCTTGACGGCCCATAAAGTCATTAAAGAAAAGGTTTAAATATTCCATGTGCCTACAGCGGCTCAATTATAAGTTTACCAAGCGACGAGACTACTTTTTGTGCGAAAAAAAACATAAATAACGACTTTCTCTGTGAGATGAGAACTGAGGACGTTCTCATTCGTCTACTTCTTGTTACCGGCTGCTCCCGCTTAGGAGTTTTACCGCCACCTACCGTATAAAATGATGATCCATATATAAGGCGCTCCGGATTATAAGGAACACTGTCGTTTTTTGAGAAGATTAAAGGCTTTTAAGTGCACCTTATAGTGCGGAAAATACGCAAATTGAAAAGCTTATGTACAGCGCGCATCTTCCTCTGCTTGTAAACAGAAAGTTTTGCGCTTCCAGCTATACCAGCACATCATTTTATACGGTAGGTGGCGGTAAAACTCCTAAGCGGTGAGCAGCCGGTAACAAGAAGTAGACAAATGAGAACGTCCTCGTCTCAGTTCTCGCGCATGCGCCCATAAGGAAGTAATGGAATAGTGGAATAAAGTCGTTATTTATGTTTTTTTTTGCACAAAAAGTATTGTCGTCGCTTGATAAACTTATAATTGAGCCGCTGTAAGCACATGGAATATTTAAACCTTTTCTTTAATCACTTTATGGGCCGTCAAGAGCCAGTCCCTTAGGCAGTCTATATAGGACTGATCCAGCTCTCAGATTCAATCAAAAATATCTTTATTTGTGTTCCGAAGATGAACGAAGGTCTTACGGGGTTGGTACAGCATGGGGGTTAGTAATTAATGACTTAATTTTCATTTTTGGGTGAACTAACCCTTTAAGTGATTACTTATTCTGGTGACCTACCGGAGTCAGTTGCATCGCTTCACCGCCATCTGTAAATCCTCTTCCATGGCCTCATGGGATAGTAAAGTGTTCATCGTATCTGCACTTAAGAATCTCTCTGGAAGTAGTAGGTCATCCGGGTACTTTTTACCAACTCTTTTTATGAGTGCTGTTAATTCGGGCACACCACTGTTTTTTTCCTACTATATTATAGGGAAGTATGCGATTGGATGCAGCCAAAATTTTGGCTGCGTACAGATAGTGTTTCGCCGACATCCGCAGACCCTCCTGATAACGAAAACTATGTCACACAGTCAGTGCTTTGAAAAAATTGGCTATACTTAGGACTTAAAGGAGAACTCCGGTGAACAATGAACCTTTGGTCTAATAAAACATCAGTACATAGTCAACCGTTCTCTGAGATTTGTTTTCATGATAATCTAATGTAATCGAGACTATTTTTTAAGATGGCTCCCGTCTGTATACGCAAAGTGAACTGTCTTTATAAAGTATCTTCTTATTAAACGGTCTGTACACGTACAAAGTTCTCAATGCTTCGTTTTGCATGTATGGACCCTTATTATGTTACTGTGTTAGTGTGGGGCTATTTTGAGCCTTGTTAGTGGTATAAACTAGCGATTTCTTTTTACTTAGTTAATGTTCCCAATTCTAGCATTATACGCTAAACAGTTTTTAGAGATAAAACTCTTTACATTCGATTATCATGCAAACAAATGATTTATTAGACCAAAGCTTCATTGTTCGCCGGAGTTCTCCTTTAATGGCTGCTGAAAATTTAGCTTTGCCAACACAGTGTCACGGTCAGTTGCTGTAATGAAGCTCACGATGAAGGAGATACTCAAAATACAGCTTTAATCCAATAATCTAAATAATAACTTGGAGAATAATTTGAAGGAAACACAACCTCGAACACACTGACATCAAAAAATGCAAGACCAGGAACAGACTGGAACTGAGGGCTTAAATGCATGGGCAAACAAAAGAGCAATCGAGATATTTAACAGAATCCTCAAATCAATCAGAAACCATAGTGACAAACAGCCAAGGAACAGAGGAGAACTGAACTAATTACCGTAACAAACTGGAAAGCTAACTAGAAATACAGACATGACACACAAACAAACTCAAAACGTGACACACAGACAACATTTTCAAAAACATGTAAAAAGAGAAATAAGGTTTTACCTTTACCTCATTTCCTCTTGTCTACATGACAACTTAAGCAAAAAGCTTAACTTTTCCTAGATAGTGAGATTTTTTTTTTTCTTGAATCAAAAAGGTCTTCACGCAGCATCAACTATTATTGAGCAACAAATCTTGTTAGCAAGTTGATTTAAGATAGGTTAACTTACCCAACGCAATTGTCAGACAGTCAAAACACCATTGATGGCACATCAACATACCAACAGCTTCATAAATTCAGAACCCCAAAGTGTCCACACGTCGTGCTTTATAAATGACTACACGAATCAATGCCTCAACTTTCCCTCAAACTCAAAAAAGGAGGCGTACACCTGACACTGAGGGAGATAAATAGAGAGGAAGTGGGAGGGAGAAGGCTCATCCAGACATCAAAAAACCAACATTGGGACACCATATCATAATTTATTTATGCGCCCAACAGCTTGCCTGAAGTTACAGGAGGCTCTCTCAAAGAGTGAGTCATCCTTTTCTCACTCTCTCTTTCTCTTTCTCATTCTCCCTCCCTTTCTCCACCCTATCTCTCATTTTCAAAGCAGCGACTGACATCAAATTCACATTGAGGCTGTGACTTCCTCTCTCTTGCATATTTTATGTGTGTTTGTCCATCAAATCATCTTAACTGTATGCACCATATACTGTCAACTTTATTGTCGCATACTTTAAGGCTATGCTTGTCACATTCTGTCATGTTAATAGCATAACTATAAATAGCACTGAACATGTACTGACCTCCCAATGTTCTATAGAAGGCATGATGATGGGGGAAAATGCTCTGAACAATCCCCATAGCAAACTGCAGTACAGCCGCTGAAAATCCGATTTCTTCCCTTTACATTTGCAGTGTGAGTGCATCTGTGCTGTGCCGAAAGAGCTTTAATTCAGACAGAGAGCCAGGCTCCGGCCCGGGTCTACTGCCCTTGGCCACGATCAATAACTCCATGTTAGACCAAAGTAATTCAGCAGGGTTTTATTCACTCTGAACATTTCTTTGGCCCACGGAGAATGTGAATCACCCAGAGACCGCAGCCCTGTTACTTTGTACCTGTGCAAGGACTCTACTTGATCTATCTATCCATCCATCCATCCATCCATCCAGACATCCATACATACATAACCCTAACCTATCTATGTAGTTTTGTCCATCCATCCATCCATCCATAACCCTATATAGTTAATCTATATAGTTTAGTCTATCCATCTATCCATCTATCCATTCTATCCATCTATCCATCTATCCATCCATCCATCCATAACCCTAACCTATATAGTTAATCTATATAGTTTAGTCTATCTATCCATCCATCTATCTATCTATCTATCTATCTATCTATCTATCTATCTATCTATCTATCTATCTATCTATCTATCTATCTATCTATCTATCTATCTATCTATCTATCTATCTATCTATCTATCTATCTATCTATCTATCTATCTATCTATCTTGGGCTTAGTTATAATGCAATATAAAATAATATAATACACTCACTGGCCTCTTTATTAGGTACCCCATTTTGCCCAATTTTGCCTTCAGAGCTGGCTTAACTCTTCTTGGTTAAGATTCAACAAGGTATTGAAAACATTCTTTAGAGATTTTGGTCCATATTGACATGATATCGTCAATGAGTTGCTGCAGATTTGTCGTCTGCACATTCATGACGGGAATCTCCCGTTCCTCCACAATCCAAAGGTGCTCTATTGGTTTGAGATGTGGTGAGTGACTGTTGAGGCCATTTGTGTAGTGGATACATTGTCATGTTCAAAAGTTTCAGTTTGAGATGATCTGAGCTTTGTGACATAGCACATTATCCTGCTGGAAGTGGAAGATGGGTACACTGTGGCCATAAAGGGATGGTCGGCCTGCAATTATGTACTCTGGTTTAAATTATGCTCAATTGGTACTAAGAGGCCCAAAGTGTGCCAAGAAAAAATCCTCCACACCATTACACCACCAGCAGCCTGAACCGTTGAAAGGCAGGATGAATCCATGGATCCACAACTTTTATGTTGTTTACGCCAAATTCTGACCCTACCATTTGAACATCACAAGAGAAATCAAGACTTTTCAGACCAGGTAACGTTTTTACAATCTTCTTGTCCAATTTTGGTGAGTGTGTGCGAATTGTAGCCTCAGTTTGCTGTTCTTAGCTGACAGGAGTGGCACCTGGTGTGTTCTTCTGCTATTGTAGCACATCTGCTTCATTGTTCGACGTATTGTGCATTTAGAGATGCTCTTTTGTAGATCTCAGTTGTAATGACTGGTTGCTGAGTTACTGTTGCCTTTCTATCAGCTCGAACCAGTCTGGTCATTCTCCTCTGACCTCTGGCATCAACCATGCATTTTTGCCAACAGACCTACCACTCAATGGATATTTTCTCATTTTCATAACGTTCTCTAGAGATGGTTTAAAAAAATGTGTGAAAATCCTAGTAGATCAACAGTTTCTGAAATACTCAGACCCAGTGTTGTGCAAGTTACTTCCAAACTGTAATACATTAGGTATTACTTGTTACTGTTATTTAAAAGTAATTCATTACCTTACAATATTACTGTCTCAGAATTGTAATGCGTTACATAGTTCATGTATTACTTTTGAGTTACTTTCACCAAAATAACTACAGAAGTAGAACTTAACTTTGTGGCTGTAACTACATTCATGCGTGACAAAAAAATAGGAGGCAAAATATATTTTTTGTAATTCTGTTAATTACACTGCGCAAATCGGATGAGGAAGGGTTAGCTCTCCAGTCTCCATAGAACTCCATAGAACTCTCCATAGAACATTTGTTTTTTCCTCATAAATGCGAACACGAAAACTAAAATAGTTTTCGTGTTCGCATTTATGAGGAAAAAACAAATTTACAGACACGACCGCTCTGAACTGGCACTAAAAGACTGCTTTAAAACTTTCACATAGTCTGTTGCCTTTAAGAAGTAAAAGCAGACAATAGCCTATTAGATAAGGCGCGGGGGCGTGCTGGTGCGCGTCTCATAAATAGCCAATAGGCTATATCGAAACTCAGCGTATAAGTATAGCCTACTCCACAGACCTGAAAAATATATCTATACTGAAATGTTTACTTGTAAACAGAACAATTCAAAATGAAAGAAAACAGACTGCTCTCCGCTTATGAAATGAAATGTGCATTTCGCATTCACTAGCCTACTGCGAAGATCGCGAGTCAGCATCGTCAACTTCATCTTTATTACTAAACAATTCAAGTCTCCTTGCTATAGGCATATTTGACATATTCATAATCTCTGCTTTTTCAGCTTTTAGGTGCTTTATTATCGCCACCCTTACTACATGAACACGTCACCACCGCATCAAAAACATGATTGCGTGAGGAAAACATGACAGATACCACGTATATACACAGCCTAACTGTTTAGAAAGAAAACACAGAACGAATAGCCTAATGTGCATAGCCTACGTCCATCTCACGAATGTGGTCTTCTTCATGCCATGCTCACCCATTAGGCGCTTTTCCACTGGCCAGCCCGAACACAGAGGCCGAAATCATGCCTCACCGCACTCCTGTAGAAAATAAATCGCTATACAAATATATCAGCCTTTATTTACAAACTTGGACACCACACGTGACTATTGACTGACCACGAACAGGTAACTTAGCCTACTTACATTTTCCATTCTCACAATCTTGCTGTATTTTTTATTTTATTTTTACAATTAAAACTAAAAGTCAAGCCTCACTGTAATACAACTGTAATACAAGCCTCACTGAACATGTAACGAGTAAAATATTACTGAAAATTGATTAGTAATGCCTTACACTACTGCGTTACAGCAAAAAGTAATATGTTACTGTAATGTATTACTTTTGTAATGCGTTACTCCCAACACTGCTCAGACCACCCTGTCTGGTACCAACAACTGTGCTGCCTTCAAAAACGCATAAATGACCTTCCTTCTCCATTCTAATGCTCAGTCTTGACTATTTCTTGTTGTGTTACTGTAATGAGCAATTGCACAGGTGGTGAGTATAGTAATATAATATAATATAAAAACAATGGGAGTAAAATGGCTGAATCTGTGAGCAAATTTTTAACATCAGACTAAAAAGTATTATTTTAATATATCTGACCTACTAATGTTATTTATACTTGAGTTGTTTGGAATACTTGTACATACACTCAAGGATTATTAGGAACACCTAATTTCTCATTAATGCAATTATCTAATCAACCAATCACATGGCAGTTGCTTCAATGCATTTAGGGGTGTGGTCCTGGTCAAGACAATCTCCTGAACTCCAAATTGAATGTCAGAATGGGAAAGAAAGGTGATTTAAGCAATTTAGAGCGTGGCATGGTCGTTGGTGGCAGATGGGCCGGTCTGAGTATTTCACAATCTGCTCAGTTACTGGGATTTTCACGCACAACCATTTCTAGGGTTTACAAAGAATGGTGTGAAAAGGGAAAAACATCCAGTATGCGGCAGTCCTGTGGACGAAAATGCCTTGTTGATGCGAGAGGTCAGAGGAGAATGGGCCGACTGATTCAAGCTGATAGAAGAGTAACTGACTGAAATAAACACTTGTTATAACCGAGGTATGCAGCAAAGCATTTGTGAACCCACAACACGCACAACCTTGAGGCGGATGGGCTACAACAGCAGAAAACCCCACCGGGTATCACTCATCTCCACTACAAATAAGAAAAAGAGGCTACAATTTGCAAGAGCTAACCAAAATTGGACAGTTGAAGACTGGAAAAATGTTGCCTGGTCTGACGAGTCTTGATTTCTGTTGAGACATTCAGATGGTAGATTTAAAATTTGGCATAAACAGAATGAGAACATGGATCCATCATGCCTTGTTACCACTGTGCAGGCTAGTGGTGGTGGTGGGGGATGTTTTCTTGGCACACTTTAGACCCCTTAGTGCCAATTGGGCATCGTTTAAACATACCCATCCTCTGATGGCTACTTCCAGCAGGATAATGCACCAAGTCACAAAGCTTGAATCATTTCAAATTGGTTTCTTGAACATGACAATGAGTTCACTGTACTAAAATGGCCCCCACAGTCACCAGATCTCAACCCAATAGAGGATCGTTGGGATGAGGTGGAATGGGAGCTTTGTGCCCTGGATGTGCATCCCACAAATCTCCATCAACTGCAAGATGCTATCCTATCAATATGGGCCAACATTTCTAAAGAATGCTTTCAGCACCTTGTTGAATCAATGCCACATAGAATTAAGGCAGTTCTGAAGGTGAAAGGGGGTCAAACACAGTATTAGTATAGTGTTCCTAATCCTTTAGGTGAGTGTATATAGCAGCACATTTCACAATTCAGCTCATGATCAACTTGTAGATCTGCCAACTCAAGAGGAAAAAAACATTCACAATGTAAAGTATTTCTCGTAACCAATGTTTCGTGTCCCCTGATGGTCTCAAGAAGTAATACCGGTGGAAATAAAGTCAAATAATATGATGGCATGCTACCATGAGTGCCAGGGGCATTGTGAATACTACTCTGTCTAGGAAAGAGTGCTTGTCTTCTCCCTTCTTAATTTGCTCAAGGGAGCATAAATGCTTATTAGCATTGCCACAGTAATTTCTCCTTCAGGGAGACCACTGACAACACCCGCTAAACAGAGTCTTCCCTTAATACTTTATATGATACGTGGGTGTTAGAAAAGCAAAATTATACCACCAGTCACAGCTAGAAGAAACTTTGTGAGCTGCTTTATCTGAACCGACATTTATTCTGCGCCTGCTAAAGTGCTTTTAAAAATGGAAAGTGGGGGAGAGCGGGGTTGGTTGACACACTTTTCACTCTCTGTCATATTTCTCAGCCATGCTATATGTTAAAATAGTCTAACCAGTAACAACTGAAAGGTTAAGATCTCAGCTACTCAACAGATATATTTAATGTTAATAAATTATTCCTAAAAATGTCTTATTCATCATTAAAGTGATGTTGTGCACCTGTGCCAACCAGCCCCACTATGGGGGTTAGTTGGCACATGCAATGGGGTTGGTTGGCACAGATGCAATAGTTACAAAGAATGAGGTGACAAATATAAAAAGAACTTGACCATTTAATTCAAACCAGATGCAGAATAACATTCAACAGCATTTCTGCCGATTTTTAACCAAACCAAAAACAAATACAGTTTGTAAAGTATACGGGTGCTGGTCGTATAATTAGAATTTCATCAAAAAGTTTATTTATTTCAGTAATTCCATTCAAAAAATTACATTTGAATATTATATTCATTCATTACACACAGACTGATATATTTCAAGTGTTCATTCCTTTTAATTTTGATGATTATAACTGACAACTAATGAAACCCCCAAAATCAGTATCTCAGAATATTTGAATATTGTGAAAAGGTTCAATATTGAAGACACCTGGTGCCACTCTAATCAGCAAATTAACTCAAAACACCTGCAAAGGCCTCTAAATGGTCTCTCTCAGTCTAGTTCTGTAGCCTACACCAGACCCAACAATGCAGAAGAGCTGAAGGCCACTATCAGAGCAACCGGGGCTCTCATAACACCTGTGCAGTGCCACAGACTGATTGACTCCACGCCACATTGCTGCAGTAATTCAGGCAATAGGAGCCCAAACTAAGTATTGAGTGCTGTACATGCTGAACCTTTTCATGTTGATACTTTTCAGTTGGCCAACATTTCTAAATATCTTCTTTTTTTTTTTTTTTTTTTGTATTGGTCTCAATAATATTCTAATTTTCTGGGATACTGAATTTGGGATTGGGAAATAAAAATTGAAATATATCAGTCTGTGTGTAATGAATGCATATAATATCCAAGTTTCACTTTTTGAATGGAATTACTGAAATAAATCAACTTTTTGATGATATTCTAGCCTAATTATATGACCACCACCTATATTTATAAATATACAACATATAATAGTATTATTATAATATATATATATATATTTATATATATTTATATGTATATATGTTATGTTTTAACATATGTAAAATGCATAAATTAATACATTTATAACCAATTGGCTATAATGACACATGTGCCAACCAACCCCCAAATCAGTGTGTCAACCAACCCCACCCATATTAGGACACACCTCTTTACTGAAATTATGTTAGCCACCTAGCATCACTCATCAGAGACTTTTAAATTTCATATCAAAATATAGCTGAATCCTATCTATATCAACTGGAATCCTTACATTTTATATTATCTCTATCCATCATAGTTCTAAAATGTATTTAGTGGGGAGAAGGTTTTTTTTGTTTTAACACAGTAAAATAGAAAAGTTATCCTCACCTGAACAGTTAGTGAAAGTTCAATGATTTTAGTAAATGGGTGTGTTCGGGTCAAGAGGGCAGTCATTTTAATGTCAGATTTTTGTGGCAGCACCCTCTGGTGTACTAGAATTGAACCGTGTGCCAACCAACCCCTCGACCCAACCAGCCCCGCTCTCCCCCTGCTTTAAGAAAAGAAAAAGCAAAAAGAAATCAGCATGCAAATAACGGCTTTTAAATTGTACTTTGCAAGTGATAATCTCGCCAGATCTTAATTACGGTTCATCTACTGCTATTTCAAAAAATAATGATTCAGCAGCAGCTGATTCGCAGTGGCATGCTTACCAGACAAAGTCTTGAATATACAGTATATGCGAATACAAGGCCAAGCAATTTGAAAATAAAGAGCAAGCCTGTTTAGACATGCATCTCGATTGGGAAAGCAGCAGAAATGATGTTCTTTTGGCAGTCCTGTGAGGTGACGTATTGTGCCAGCCCTTGCTTAAATGAGATTGAGTATCCTCTCCATACTGCACAACACAATCTCAAATCACAACTGCTGTACTGTAGTCTTGCTGTCAGATTCACTTCTGTTATGTGTTTATTGGGATAATGACTGTACTGGGAGAATCTGGCTATATAACCACCACACTCCCTGGAGCTCAATCTCCAGGTTTTCTTGCTAAACAGTTCGTAGACTATTGACCATTGCCCTCTTCTGGTGAAAACTACACACTGCATGCCATGAAAATCCATTTTAAGGCCAATAGGGACTATCATGCTACAATCTGGCCCTATGGGGGACCCATTAGAGTAATGTGTGACATAAAAATGTCCTGAACCCAGTAAATTTTTCGACACTTTTGATATACGCTATAGCTCGGGCTGTGTTCAGATTGGAATATAGAATACTGCTTAGTTAGTGCATACTGTGCAATGTAAACTGTATACTGCATCTATTTTTTTAGCCTACAATGTGATACTATTTTACTGTATAGCAGTATGCTAAATGTTGTCACATGACCATATAGTTGGGAAATATGAGGAAAGATGCTGCCCTTAACGACAATGTGAAAGTACTTCGAAATTGTAACATGTTTAAAATGTTACAAAATTTGAGATGGCCCCTGGCCTGAATAATTGAACAATGACAGAAAAAGCAGCAGTAAAATAGATGAATCTGAATGGTAAATGTGTTCTTATGGGCATAATTATTTAATTGCCCATATTTTAATTGAAGAATACAATATATCATAATAGAGCTAGTTGAGTAGTTAAATTAAACTGACTGATTTCACTCAACTAGACTATAGGTTTTAATTAATAGCAAATGAATGTGATCTAACTCATGCAATTGTTGAATAATAATAACCCCAAGAATTATAATAAATATTAGATAAAACAATAATAACAATAGAAACATGCCACTCTGTGCCTTCAATTCGGAGTCGAGACATGCGTCTATTTTATTTATGTTTTTATTATTTCTCTTCAAAAACAAAAAAACTTTGGTAACACTTTACTTGAAGGGGTGTGCAAAAGACTAACATGACACCTTCATAATCATGACATGACATAGGTTATGAATATGAAGGAAGTTTTATGCATGTTTGTGACAACTGTCATTAAGCGACATTCGCTCAGTTGTGACATTTTTAATGCAAATATGACATAGTTTGAGATGTCTTTGTTATGTACACCTTGACATAAACCAATACATCATAACCTGTCAATATCTTTGTCATGAAAACTTGACATTACTAGACAACACAACCTGTCATAAACATGACATTGAAGATTGATTATCAACCTTAAGAAACCACCTAGCTTTATTGGTTAAAATTACATTAAACTGTCATGTGGTTGGTTTTGACATTGGCTGTCATGAAGCCATAACATTTTAATGACAAATTCAATTAGTACCACTGTAGTTGAGGTCACGAAAAAATATTCATGACACAGTTCATTTTGTTCTGCGACAAGTTTGGGGTGTGAAAATGTAACGTTGATGTCTCTACAATAAGCAATAACAGACCAGTGTGTCAAACTCTTGGACGTCTATGCCACAAACTTTATATAGCCCACTTCACACAGTTTTGAAAATACAGCGTTTTGTTGATCATGATAGGCACTCATTATCGCTGTTGTAAATACTACGGCTTTCTTCTTCCATGAGGGTTTTTGGCGTCACGGCATCTTTGTTTCCAGGCTGATTGTTAAAAAATGGGTCACACGCACGTGTCCCGGAAAATCCTGTGGAATTCAACCAATCAGAAGATGACTTTGAAACTCCTGAAGTGTTTTCAATTTTGTATATGCATCATACATTCAGCCAACGATCCTTGGGCATGACATCTGAAGCTGAGACTAGTGGTTGACCTCTGTTCCAACTTTTTTTGGAGTATGTTGCAGCCATCAAAATCAAAATTTGTTCATATTTACAAAATTTTGTTGGTCAGTGAAACCATTAGAAATCTTTCCTTTGTGCTTTTTTTCAGTTAGCCTAAATATAGGTTAAAGAGAATGAACAAATCACAGATTCTTGATTTTATTGCATTGTAGCCTATGTCCCAACCTCATTCTGGAACTAGGGTTGTAGCCTAGATTTTAGTAGGCTAACACAGTCTCTGACTAAATCTCACAAATGTTGATATTCAGATGAAATTGAGCATAGTCTTTTATCAAATCAAAGGGTTAGTCCTATCTCATAGCCTAAAAAAAATCTAAATGAAAAAAAAAAATCTAAATCTATTTCTAGTACAGGCCTATTTGCCATAGATAACATATCTCTGAACATAAAGAGGAGTTTTGTCATTCTGTTTCAACCTACTTTCAAGTAGATGAAAGGGGTCTACTACAGACACCCCTAAACATTAGCCCCCAGCCCCCCAACCAGATTTTCCATAGACTTCCGGTAATACCGGAAGAACCTTTGTTTGTGTATGTCAAGATGGCGGCTGGAATGTATCTGGAGCACTATTTGGACAGTAAGACTATCGTCTTTGTTTCGACATTCATCCCCATAAATAAACATATTTCGTGTTCGCAGTGTCCAGCATGTCTGCACGTTTCATATACATATACTATTTGCAAAAAAGAGCGCGCAACGACACAAAACAGCGCTATTTAGACAGGAACGTTTACGGCTATTTGGTTCTGAAGCTAACGGGCTAACGGTTTTAAACAGTGTTATGATGTGAATTTTGGTTTTGTACATTTGTTTGGTGGGTGCTGTGCCGATAAATGTGACAACGTTACTGCTGTTAAAACGTTTAAATGATGTAAATGACGTTAAATACCTGGGAACATTAAAGCTCAGTGTCAAGCATTAAATGCAGTGTTCCAGCACAATCGAGTTCGCTACTCGCAACATGACAGATAGAGATCGTTTACTGTTGTGCTAGGACCTTATGGACATATTGCCTGCTATTTGTGTAGAAGATTCATATGTCACTTGATTTGTTTAGGCATAGAAAATTTGCCCTTTGAACTGCAGAGGAACTTCCAGCTGATGCGAGATCTGGACCAGAGGACAGAGGGTGAGTCTACACTGTAGACCTGCCTCTAAATCAATACAGTAATATAGAAAAATATCTTTATATCAATATTACATGTTTTTATTGCGTGACTTAATATGTGGAATAGTACATCTCTTCTAAAGTGGTCATTTTAGTGTCCGTTCCTCATCTAACATGTAGCCTACTTATTACAGTACTTGAAGTAAATTACATAATTCCATAACAGAAAATTGCATTATTTTAAGCAACTTAACCAAACCTAAATGCACATTGTTTGTTAATATTACTCTGTACTTATTTTTATAATTACTGTGAAACCATTTGAAACATTACACTGTAATAGGGGCATCTTCTAATAAAGTTACATTTCTTCTTTCTGTAGATCTAAAAGGACAGATTGATTCTCTGGCTCGTGAATACACAGCTAACGCTCGGACATTGTCCTCCGAACAGAAGCTCTCCCTGTTAAGACAAATCCAGCAGTCTTATGGGAAGTGCAAGGAGTTTGGCGATGACAAGGTCCAGCTTGCGATGCAAACCTATGAGATGGTTAGTGTGAATTTAGCTCATTGCTAATGAACTGTTATTTCAAGTGCAAAGTTCATGTTATAAACGTTATTTTAAATTATGATAATATTTCACAATATTTAGATCAAATAAAAGCAGCCTTGGTGAGCATAAGAGACTACTATCAAAAACATTAAAAAGATGGTATCAACACAAACTTTTCAATGATAGTGAATATTATATGTATTGTAAAATGTATCTAATGTACATTTAGTTGCTTTATAACTCCATATGGTGGATCACACTTTATTTATTCTATGCTTTTAGGTGGACAAGCATATCCGAAGGTTGGATACAGACCTGGCTCGCTTTGAGGCTGACCTCAAGGAGAAACAGATAGAAAGCACCGATTATGACTCTACCTCTAGCAAGGGCAACAAGAGTGAGTGCAACATAGGTACTTATGTCTATTAGTGCTGTTCTAACACATGCACATCTCATACTTGAATTTCATGCATCAACAGTGTTTCTGATGGTTTATTTTTTGAAGGCGATCATCGAGGACCCAAGAAGAAGGAGGTGACTCGCACTAGGTCAAAGGTGAAGAACTCTGATGATGATTGCAGCTCCAAGAGCGGACAGAAGAAGGTCAAACTCACACAAGGGTGAGAATCACATACATTTTTTTTACGATATTTCTGTTTTTATAGGTAAAGTGTGTCGTTTTTGTGCCACTTGTGACATCAAACAGAATTGTAGAAACATTCTTTTTTAAACTGGTTTGTATTTTTAATTAAATATTTCTGCTTTGTACACTTAGTATATAAATACTACCATTCAAATGTTTTGTTTTGTTCTGTTTTTTTTTTTTAAAGGAATTAATACTTTTAAGGACAGTTAAATTGATCAAAAGTGACAGTAAAGCCTTTAACAGATTTCGTTTTCAAATAAATGCACTTCCTTAGAACTTTTATTTGTCGGAGAATCACTGTTTCCATCAAAATATTAAGCTACACAATTAATGTCTTCAACAATGACAATAAGAAATGTTTCTTGAGCACCATATCAGCATATTATAATTGTTTCTGAAGGATCATGTGTCACTAATGACTGGAGTAATGATACTGAAAGTTCAGCTTTGCATCACAGAAATAAATGACCAGTTAGAGTTAAAACAGTTGTAATAATATTTCAAAATATGACTGTTTTTACTGCATTTTTGGGTTTCAAATAAATGCAGCCTTGGTGAGCATAAGAGACTTCTTTTAAAAACTTTTTTTTTTTTTAAATCTTACAGACCCCAAACTTTTGAATGGTAGTGTATGTGCCACAGACAGGATATATTTTAATAGAGATTTGTTTAGACTGTAAGTCATAGACTGTGATGTTGAATGGATCAAACGAGAGGGGAGCTGGAGCCTCCCAACATGTACATAAATATCTAAGAAGTTGTTTTAAAATACATTTTTAATGTTTAGAAATACCAAAGCGTTAGCAGTTTGCCCTACAGCCTGGTAAGCAGCATTTACTTTTGCCTTTCTAACTGTTTCTGTCAGTGTAAAAGGGGGGGAAATAATAAAATTGGATTAAGATGGAACTCCGATTTACTAGTTCCTTTTAAATTCCAGCTCTGAGTTTTCAACCCCGGCTGTGAACTTTGGGAACGTGCACCCCTCGGATGTGTTGGACATGCCAGTGGACCCCAACGAGCCCACCTATTGTCTCTGCCACCAGGTTTCATACGGAGAGATGATTGGCTGTGACAATACAGACGTGAGTTTCCTTCCTCATGCACTGTGACAGAGGCCAACACGCTCACAGCCACACATATCTTTTTGCTTACATATAGATATTTATTCTAAATTATTTTTTTAAATATTTATTTCCCCATTAAGAGTTAAAATGGAGATACCTAGTCATGTACCAGGGCTCCAGACTGCGCAAAAATATGATTATATTGATCTTTATAATATTATGTTATATTGTTGCTCAGAACACTATCGGAGTATCGGCAACAAGATAAATTTACACGTTATGATTTAAAAAGTGGCATGTAATGCCTTTTCTTACCTGCGTATTCTCTGATGAGTAGCCTATCACATCTTTTGTTGTATTGACATAACAAATGAGATGATTCGTATCAATGTTTCAGTGGGAATAAAACACTGAGTTTGATGGCCAAAATACGCACGAGGAAAGCGAGTATCAGCTTCAGCAATTCTTATTCTCAAGATATTTTAGTCTATGCTGTTTTCTGTAGCGCACGTACCATCCAATAATCACACTAAGCTTCATGGTTTGTTACTTTTAATATGTTTGCCACTTTTAATAAACAATATCTCAGTTTTTAAATTCTTAAATTTAAATTTTTAAATTAATGTGCCGTGACTGTAGCACCTCAAGCGGGGCATGAACCGATCATCTCTTCTTTACTTCTAGTTATACAATAAACATTTATAAACACAAAAGCACGAAATCAACATGAATAAACATCAGAAGGTGTGTTGAACGACACAGTACAACTTGTTGTATAAAAACATTACAACAAATGTGTCATGCAATAGCTCAGTGTTTCAACCATGAAAAGATGTCAATAAAATCTCTGTAAGAACAATATGTCACATAACTTACTTTACATTAGCCTTTAAATGTGCATAAACTCATTAGTCATTAAATGCATGCACCTCACCTCGCCTATTTGAATGTGAAAAGCACCAAATTTACATCTCAGATATTACTATTAAAGAGAAATAGACTGGGTGTGTGCAAGAAATACTGTATGAAAACTCTTATGCATTGAGAAGGAGGCCAAACTACACTCAATGGCCAAGTGATGCTAATTATTGTCCCTGAAACTGGATCAGATTCTGTGTAAAGAACAACTATTTATGACTGTATATAGTTCTCAAGTTGGAAAAGCCGTTGCAAACGTGACAAAATGACTGAAATTAAATTGTTTAAATATTAAAGCATGTTTATTCTTATGTTCCACTTTTTTTTTACTTTTAGGAGCCAATGGCTCATTAATAGATTTTTTTTTTTTTGTCTGGAGCCCTGTAGTGTGTCCTGAACTTCATTCCAATGATCTGTGCAAATTGCGAACTGTTCAAAGGGCTTTAAACGATTCCAGACAATGAATAAGGTTCTTATCAAGCGAAACGATCGCTCATTAAAAAAAAAAAATAACAAAGTTTGTTTTATAAGCTCAAATGGTCGCCTTGCTCTGTTCTGTGATGCGCGTTCGTGACTCACCTGTTCAAACTCGTTAATCAAAATCAACGAATCTTTTTCCGAGTCATTTGGTTTATTCAAAGATTAGTTCATTTTGATGAGTAAATTTGAAAATTTGGGTGAGTAAATTATCAGCAAAAGTTTTTTTTTTTAAAGTGAACTACTCCTTTAAATATGTGTGTCTCTTTCTTTAGTGTTCTATCGAGTGGTTCCACTTTGCCTGTGTGGGTCTGACCACCAAGCCCAGGGGGAAATGGTTAGTAGTCATGCGATTTTTGCCCTTGAAACTGATGCAATTCAATTTTGCCGTACATTAGTGTAGAAATAGACATTTTAGTCTGAAGTAACTCACAGAATAAAACAATATTGAATAGCGGTTTTAGTGAATATTAGTGCTGTCAAATCGATTAATCGATTCTAAAATAAAAGTTTGTGTTTATATAGCCTAATATATGTGTATATATATATTATTATATGTATATTTTGTGTACACACACACATATATTCCATTAACTTTCATTTTAGAATCGATTAATCGCGATTAATCAATTTGACAGCACTAGTGAATACATTGGTAAATTTCAACTTTTACCTCATTTTTCTTCTTCATTAGGTACTGCCCAAGATGTTCACAGGAACGGAAGAAAAAATGAACATGCAAAACAAAAGAATTCACAGAGAGGGAGGTAGAGGCAGATGCAAGGGTTGAAAGTGTTTTTAAGGCCCTCCATAGACACTAATATAGATCCAATCTCTGCTTAATCTGGTGCTTGTCATCCTCTTTTCCTTCTTCACATCCCTCTCTCTCTCTCAGCCAGACAGTAAGAAGGGATGACGGGTGAAGATGAAGGAGGCGTAGGTTTTAATTTATGTATTCAATAATGAAGATGACTTTTGTTATAGAGTATTTTGGATTTTGTTTTGGTTCTTATATTTTCGGTTTGTTTATTTGAATTGTTTTTTTAAAGCTACTTTTAAACACATGAACTCGACAGTCAGGGAGCGTATCAACACTTGATCCCTCAGTTCTTTTTGACGGTTTTAACTCCAGACTGGATAATTGCTGTCAGTATCCTTCTCAGATGGTTTCTAATATGGGATCATTTCCTACTAGTCTCAGTTTTTGCCTTTTAAAAAGTGGAACAGGTCCCAGAACGGGCTTGAAACCGATCCCTTACCTAACTTATTTTCTCCTTTCGATATTCACAAAAGGGCAAGAGTTTATATGACAAAAAAAATTAAATAAATTAAAATAAATAGCTGCTCACTGGGATCATTTAACTTGACTTTTACTCACACTCAGTACAGATTCTTTCCTCTATTGTGTCTTTGTCTTACATTCACAAATCCTGCACTTGAAGACCAACTCTTCTCTTCAGGTCCATTCCACAACTGTAGGTTTCAATGCAGACATTTCTTGGTGCTTTTGGTCACACACTACTTCGATCGGATTAACTCGGTCGTATTCCAGACTGTTGAAAAGCATTAACACAGCATGTAATGTTCAATTGAACACCTGGTCATTAAATGCGTTTTTTTTTTTTTTTTTTGTAACCTATGAATTAACTCTAGTATTGCTGCGAGTTTAGCGGCTGGGTTCTTTGCGACTGGATTTTGGTGCTTATGAATATATTAAAGATGATGTGTTTGGTTTGGTTAAATGCGTGAAGTACACAGTACAGCTTACAATGGTTCTCAGTCGTTGTGTCGACGTTGTTAAAGCAGTATGATACTTTTTGCGAGACGTCAGAATCAAATGTGCCGATATATCGACTTTACGTAAGATTTGGTTGTTTTAATAAAGCAATTACAGGTGTGTCAGACAATGCAAACACTTTCAAAACCTGGTGCTACACTGTGTGCTTTGCCGGTTCTATTATATTGTCTGGTGTACGATGAAGGGTTTGTGTCATGTGTTTATTGCCTTTGTGACGTTGCTTTGTGATTTGATTGTTCCTGATATTCTAGAGTACTGTACTAATGTCAGATAATGGGTCTGGTGTCTTCCATGCTGAATGAACAATGCCTGATTCTGAAAGCGTCATTGTGTCTGTTGGTCGTTATTTCATTCTTTCTGGCTTTTTTTTTATGTTATGGTCAGAAAAGTGTCATGACCGTAGTGTAAAATATTTCAAGTAAACTCACCATTTAATAAGCTAATTTAAATATATAATAATATAATTTAACAATATTTTTGTATGTACATTTTGGGGTCAGTAAGATTGTTTAATTTTTTTAATACGTTTCGAGACTATTTGATGGAAAATACCATAAAAACAGTAATATTGTGAAATATTACAACAATTTAAAATATCTTTTTTTAGTATATTTTAAAATTTAATTTATTCATCTGATAGCAAAGCAAAATTTTCAGCATAATTACTCCAGTCTTCAGCATCACATGATCCTTTAGAAATCATTTTCACATACTGATTTGGTGTTAAGTAACAACATTTCCTATTATTATCAATGTTGAAAACATTTGTGCTGCTTAACATTTTTGTGGAAACTGAGATACATAGGTTCTTTAATAAATAGAAAGATTATTAAAAGAACAGCATATTTTTTTTAAATATAAATCTTTTGGAACATAAACGTTCAGTGTCATTTTTGTTCAAGTTATTCATTTCTTTTAAAGTAAAAACGACAGTACATTTAAAGGGTTAGATAGAATATGGTGGCATAGCCTCTGAAATATCTAGAGACATTGTACAGTAAATGTAAGTCCACGATAGTGTAATACTGCATTGCAATTCTCATACAAACCGCTAGATGCTTCCTATGACTTGTAAGAGATCCACGTTGTGCAATGCTGCAGTGATGCTTGTGGTCCTGGTGCTGCTAAAGTGCCTCTAAAGACTTAAGACCTTATTGTAAATCGTTTTGTTAACACAATTACTGAAAGTAAAACAAATATAATACAAAATTTGGAAATGCATTGCATAAAGAGCTAATGCAACTTTAATGGGTGCGGCTGCCTGCAGAGAGCGTCAGCTGTTGTTGCCGCCTAGTGACACTCAAGGGGGATTGCATTGTTATTATTAACTGCTACACATAGCCTAATATTTGGCCATTATTTGAACTAGAACTAACTAAATGAATTTCTGCATGTACACAGTTAAAATGGTGTAGGTTTCAGAAAGTCTTTAAAAACGTTCACTGACTCCATGCATATTAGACACGCTGAACTTCCGTAAGGAAATGTGCTGGACATAAAAACAAAAAAACAGCAGTGCCAGTGCATTTCTTATTCATTGTGCTTTGGGGATGAGCAATATGCCAGACAGGCTTTGGGCAAAGTCATGCAGAGCTCAATGAGTATATGTGGACATAAATAAATAATATGCAAATGGAAATTAATGGAAGAACTTTCTTCAGAAGAAAATTTATGATGTGCTCCAGCTAACAAAAGTATGGAATAGTTATGTTTTTTTTTTTTTTAAGTCTTTTTTATCCTCACCAAGGCATTTATATCATGAAAACTATGTAGAAAGAAAGAAATCATTAAAGTATTAAAATGAATCAAAAGTGACAGTAAAGAAATTTATAATGTTACAAAAAGATTGTTATTCAAATAAATGTTTTCATTGAACTTTCTATTCATCAAAAAATCCCGTAAAAATATTATCAAGGTTTCCAAAAATATATAACGCATCAAAAACCTAACTAATAGTAAGAACCAGCATTAATAACTGAGCACTAAAAAAGTAACCGATCATAACTGAGCAGCAAATCTGCATATTAAAATGATTTCTGAAGGATCATGTGACACTAATAATATAATGATGCTAAAAATTCAGCTTTGCCATCATAGGAATACATTAAAACATAGGCCTATATATGTATTAAAATAGAAAACAGTCATAATTTTATTTCACAATGTTACTGTTTTGACTGTATTTTATCAAATAAATGCAGCTTTGGTGAGCATAAAAGACTTAAAATCTTAATTATTCCAAAAATGTTGACCAGCATATAGCCTATACTGTAAATAGACAGGCCCATCACATCCACTGAGTCATGCTGGAGTGACTGGAAAAGTGGAAAAATTGATCAGTTGACTTAACTTAAAAAAAAGGGGGGGCATTGAGTTAAAATTATTTAGTAATATTCATAATTTAAAAAATTAAGATATGTGAACTTGACAATTTGGTTTTACTACTTAATAATATTAAGGCAACAGTTTTCCTCACTTTTTGTAAGTTAAGTCAACTGATCACTGAACTCATTCATGTACACTGCAAGCTCACCCTCATTATCATATCCATCTTGAGGATGATACACAAAATTTTAGTTTTAACAGCTTAATATATTTGGTGTGTTTGTCCTATGGCCTCTGTGAAAATTAACCATTGAAGAAAATTTTTCACAATATATGTATCACATTAATCATTTGAGCAACTTAGTCAAATGGCATTAAACAGGTATCATACATGTCTATTGGGGGTGCAGTTTACAATGAAGTCCTCTGTTTGTGCTTTTCTGAGTCCTGCTTGTCCTATAAAATTCTTTGTAAACAGTGTTGAATAAAGCTTTACAGTCTACTTACTAATAATATCAAATGTGAAACAGATTCATTGGATGTATTCTGTTTTAAAATTATATTTGGAGGACTTTTTTTACTGCGTAGAATGACTTTGCTGTAAATCATAGATTTATATTTATATTAAACATAGATTTCATACCCTGATCCCAAACCCAGATTTTATACCCTAAAAGAGTTTCACTTTTATACTATGAACATATTCTATAACAGTAAATGTTTCTCTCAAAAGTTAATGCTAGTTACTGGCAAAAGTGTCAGTGAGATGAAATATGAAAAGAGTTAAGGTAAAAACTTTCAAATCAACTTTAATTTTCACAAACTATAGAACGTGTGAGAAAATATTGTGCAGGTTAAGCTATTACGTAGCCTAATTATAGCTAAGATTCGCTATTTTGTTCAACATAATACTGCTATAATTCGACATGTTGTGGAAATAACATTGTGGTGGAAACATTCAGATAAAAAGTGTTTGAAGACAGCTAGGCCTATTTCTGAATTCTGAACACTTCTAAAGGTCCACATTGCCGAAAGTGTTTATAGTTGAAGACAACCCTTTTTATTGTCGGAATGTCATATTCATAAATGCAAAGAAGTTGTTGTTGTTGTTGTTGTTGTTGTTGTTGTTGTTGTTGTTGTAAGTAGGCCTAGATGGAGCACTGCTTTGACTTAGGCTATAGGCTACTGTAAAAATTAGCAAACCAAAAAAATCCGTAAAAATAATAGGCATACTGTTTGGTTCGGATGCTGCACGCTCACCGTCACAATTTGTATCACATTGTTTCCAATCAGAGTCGGTGACGTGAAGGGTGCACTTTCGCTACCGTAAATCCCAGAAACAAACAAACGCACATTTAAAATTGTGAGCTTAAATATTGGACAATGAAATATAAAAAAGCAATTCCTGACGTGAAATGTCTTATTTTACAGCATCAATTAAACTATACACCTTGAAGTCAGCAAAACTTGACAAACTGTCACGATTCGCGCGAGTGAGGCGCTTATATTATCCAATCACGGTAAGAAGGAGCCGCAGTTGCTTCTCTTGTTTATCTCTGCTCTGGAGCCTGGCTGTTCCGCTATGAATACGCGTTTAATCCTCTCTAAGAAAACAACCACGTCTGTAAGGTATTGGCATAACAAATAGCATGCAAATACGCGCAACGCGTCCTTGTGTCACGTTAAAAGACCGCCATATAATTTAAAGGCTTCAGTTTGATCGGATTCATTCATTTGTGCTCCTCAAGTGCTCCTTCAGTTTATTAACTTCAGAGGATCAGCTTTGAAGGCACACAGTTAAATCAGTGTTCATGCCGGACTTTGAGCATTTTAGATTTTCTCACACCAGAATGAATCCTGTATTAGGGGAGAACGTGTATTCGTTCCAACAGAACCAGGTGACGGGCTTCGCGGACTCGGCGTCATCGGGCCACTGGACCGATCCAGCGGGCCTTTTCTTGAGCGAACACACGGGTGGTGGCTTCGGGCAAGATGGGTTTGACCTGGGCGCTTTACCACCTCCCGGGACACCGTATCTACACCTGGGTAACTATCTTCACCGGGTGTCTCCACCTCCTCCAGCCGCGACGGCCCTGCGTAACGACCTGGGATCCAACATCAGCGTCCTTAAAACTCTAAACTTGCGTTTCCGCTGCTTTTTAGCCAAAGTGCATGAACTGGAACGTCGGAATAATGTGTTAGAAAAGCAACTGCAACAGGCTTTGGATGACAATGCAGAGTGTGCAGAAAATAGAAAGGCTTTAACGCGAGATGTTGGGATTCAAACCTGCTTCGTTGGATTGGTTCCTACTAGGCCAGATCTGATACCCATTCAGAACGCGAACGACACCGCATATCTGTCCGGAACATTGTTGTCACCTGCTTTCAATAACACCACCCTCCCTTTTGAGTCCAATAACGGGACAACAGTTGAAAACTTAAACCCATCCAATCTGACAGACTCTAATTTCAATCTCACCCCAAATTTCCCCATCAGCCCGATTGATCCTGCTCCAAAAATCACCAGCAACATTAACGGGAAGTATGTGAGTACCGGGATTGGTTGTACCAGCAATCTTCCACCCAGATTTCACCCTGGCTCTGGGTGGTCTTATAATGCGAGGTTCAGCACCGGGCGTGAGTCGCGGTTCTCGGGTACAGGTGTGTCGTCATGGGTGCCTCCGGACGGGGTGGGTGTCCAGATCGACACCATCACCCCAGAGATTCGGGCCCTGTATAATGTGCTAGCCAAGGTAAAGAGGGAGAGAGACGAATACAAAAGGAGGTTAGTGCAATGTGATGTTCTTGTAAATGACTGTATAAAGCTTTAAAATGCAACTTTTACGCACAACTTTACGCTCTCTTTGCGCGCGCAGTGCAACTTCTGTAGCCTTTCCATTCCAGTTACATCTTCAGTATGATGAGCTAGCTATACAGTACCAGTCAAAAGTTTTAACACTTTACTATTTTTTATGTTTTTGAAATAAGTATCTTATGCTGAATTTATTTGATCAAACATACAGAAAAAAAGATTTATTACAATTTAAAATAATGGTTTTCTATTTGAAGATATTTTAAAACATAGTTTATTCATCTGATGTCAAAGCTGAATTTTTAGAATCATTACTCCAGTCTTCAGTGTCACATGATCCCTCAGAAATTATTCTAATATGGTGATTTATTATCAATGTTGGAAACAGTTGTGCTGCTTAATATTTTTTTTATAACCTGTGATTTTTTTTTCATGATTCTTTGATGAGTAAAAAGTTTTTTATATATGTATATAAAAAGAACAGCATTTATACAAAGTAGAAGTTCAGAAGTTTGGGATAAATCATTTTTTTCTTTCTTTTCTTTAAAGAAATTGATCATTTTATTCACCAAGGTGAATGTGTTAAATTAATAAAAAATTATTGTAAAGATTTATATTGTTTAACAAGATTGCTATTTTAAATAAAGGCTGTTCTTTTTAACTTCTGAAAAAAGTATCACAGGTTTAAAAAAAATATTAAGCAGCATATTAGAATGATTTCTGAATGTGACACTGAACACTGAAGTAATGGTGCAGAAAATTCAGCTTTGCATTACAGAAATAAATTATATTTTAAAGTATATTCAAGCAAAAAACATTAGTTTAAATTGTAATAATATTTCACAACATTACAGGTTTTTTTTCTGTATTTTTGATCAAATAAATGCAGACTTGATGAGCAAGAGACTTTTTTCAAATACATGTTTCCAAACTTTTGACCGGTATGGTTGCTGGATGTCATTAAAACACATGTACAGAGAAATTTAATTTACAATCAAACCATTTTACAATCAAATTGACTGCTAGCTAACATTGTATTTGGGCTGTGTAGTTCTTTACCCCCTAAAAACTGAAAAACCCTCATTACCATAACAGAAAATATTAATATGCACCACACATTATACAGTGCATTTTGGTAATATAGACCAGTGAATTCCAATGTTAACATGTTTCTAGCATAATCTTCATTAACAAAACAACATCCACTAAAGCAGAAATCCTCATGTTTCACCACTGTGAGGTGAGATCAATACTAGTGTAACATTGAAATTCTTATAAGAGCTCTAACCGGTTCAACCCTGTGGCCCTCATACAAATCTGGTATAGTAGATGTGCTCAATGCAAATGCATGAGCATTTTGTGGAATTTGTATGAATGTGTTTGCACTTTTCTACTATTAGGGCAGACACTGACTCTATTTAATATATCTCTAATTCATTTGATTTAATTTCATAAACAGAATTCACCTACTGTATATTATACTCTTCTTACTGTATAATTAGTAAAAAACAAACTGTGAATATCAAAATGAATTTAAAGGGAATTTAATATGTCATCCGTGTGTCAGATACTTTGATTTAATGACAAATATGTTAGAATATCATTTCTTGATCTTATTTTCAGTTATTTTTACCCTAGACCCCCATTAGTTAATTAACAAATCAGTTAAAATATAATAAAAATGCTGTAGGATTACCCTTTGCATTCAATATAAAGTTATTACATTGTTTAGGCAAATTTATTACTATTTTTTATATATAATATGTTGTTTAAATTGGACCACTACCTGATTCTCTCTCAGTGTTGTAGTTGTTGTTGTTGTTTTTTGTCTTTTATTGTTACATAAAGTATGTTTAGGCAAACTATATCATATTATTTAATAGAATTTGTTAATAGAATAGAGGTTTAAATTTAAAGCATTAATATTCTAACATATGAATAATGCTAATTAGCATTAAATTATAATTTTAGGAGGGTTTCAGTCAGAACAATACATGACATGGACAATAACATGGAGTTTGAGTCAATCCGCTGTATAACCCTCCCTCCCGATGA
This sequence comes from Pimephales promelas, assembly GCF_988280905.1. Taxonomy (NCBI): domain Eukaryota; kingdom Metazoa; phylum Chordata; class Actinopteri; order Cypriniformes; family Leuciscidae; genus Pimephales; species Pimephales promelas. The sequence goes on along the minus strand of NC_142786.1, from coordinate 7,279,844 downwards.
GTCTCTCCATCTCTCTCATTCCGTCTTCAGCCTCCTCCCCTCTGCACCCCAGCATCTGCAATGCAGTACTGAACTGAGTGCTACTGCCAGCATGCCAATAGAGAATCATTTAACAATCTCTCTCTTACTTCCTGTTCAGCCTCCCTAGACTTCCACCAGCTGCCAGAGATACTGAGTATCAGCCAAAATAGCACAGTCAGGTTCACTTCTCAAGAACCCCTTTGTTGTATGTTTTTCTGTGATGTTTTCGTATTGATTTTAGTTGTATATGTGATTCAGTGGCACCTGGTTTCTGGAATTGCTGATTCAGCTGTAAGTGTATTTGTTGGTGTGTTAAGAAGAAAGTTATTTGGATGTTATTTCAGTGTTACACTAACATAAATCACCTGCTCTACCATCTGCAGTGATACTGCAGTTATGGACTAAAACCGAGGAGGTGTGTGTGTGTTTGTGTGTGTATGAGGGAACTGTACTGCACTTCCTGTCTCTGGAGAGTCCCTGGATAGTCTGGTGACACAAATGGCACAAAAAAAGGGGATGATATACTACTTGAACACTGTACTATCAACCCAAACTGTTGGGTCATGTTACATGAGAGATCCCTGGAGATTAATTTGATCTTTGCTGGTGGTTGCGTTTTATACTGTGTGGAAGTGTAGAATTTCATGTTTGTTTTTGTAGCGTTGTACAGACAGATTTTTTTTTTTTTTAATTTTTTAATCTTTATATGCTATGTATAACTAAGCTAAGTTTTAGGTTGAATTACACACAGATTTGTTTGATATTTTCTTTGATTTTTTTGTTTGATACATTGCAGTAAATGGACATCAAATTAAATCTGGCATTAAACCTGATTAAATTATCAGCAAAAGTTTTTTTTAAAAGTGAACTAATCCTTTACTCACCCCCATGTCATCCAAGATGTCCACGTCTTTCTTTTTCTGTCGAAAAGAAATTAAGGTTTTTGATGAAAACATTCCATTATCAACTATTAGGGCTGAATGAACTATTAGATTATGAACAAATCTTTTTTTGAGTCATTTCGTTCATTTTGTTCATTGAATGAACCATATGACTCGAAAAAAGATTTGTTCAGTTTGATGAATGATTTCGAACAGGAGAGTCATGAACGCACATCACAGAACAGAGCAAGGCGAGCATTTGAGCTTATAAAACTTAAACTTTTTTATTTATTTTTGAAATAGCCGATCGTTTCGCTGGATAAGACATCCATATTCATCATCTGGTGTTGTTTAAAGCCCTTTGAAGCTGCACTGAAACTCTCTTTTAGACCTTGAACCGTTCGGTGCCTAATGAAGTCCATTATATGGAGAAAATCCTGTAATGTTTTCATCAAAAACCTTAATTTCTTGTCAACTGAAGAAAGAAAGACATCTTGGATGACATGGGGGTGAGTAAATTATCAGAAAAAGCATTTTTTTAAAGTGAAGTATTCCTTTAAGTAAAATTCTGTTTGCTTATAGTGACACAGAAATTACACTTCACTTGAAAGAAAGTAGTACCTCAGTTTTTCCTACATTAGCAACTTGCATCAAGGAACTCAAGCTTTGGCTTGAGACAAATTACTTCAAATTTAACTTGGGTAAAACAGAGGTCAGCTCTAAATCTGTTGTATGTAAAATGGATGATGACTTGATAATGCCCTCCACGACAGTTCGAAATCTTGGTGTTCTCATTGATTCCACTCTTTTATTTAATGATGACATCGGTAAAGTGGTAAAGACAGCTTTTTTTTACACCTACGTAATATCTCTCATATTCGATCTTCTCTTAGTCAGCATGTCACATACTGCTCTGAGACACGAAGGTTGAGGATCCAAAAAGGGAGGCAAAAAAACACGGGACCAATAGAGAGAATGCTCAGAATTGCAGTAGAAACACTAAACAAGACTTTGCAGGGAATGAATGAGTGGACATGGTTTAAAGTCCCCGTGAACCGGAAGTTGCAAACGATTTTTCTCCAGTGCTGTGACGTATTTCCAAGTGAAACGGAATATTGAACAGAGGGCAGGGTTTTACTCTAGCGCTCCTCCTCTCCATCTCTCGCTCATAGCAAACTAACGGTTTGAGGGGAGTGGTTAAGCGTTTCCCCACCCAAACTGTGAAACCTACGTCATCAGAAAAAGAAACTGTTCCAGACCGGAAGTAACTTTTCAGATTTTGATTAAAGATTACTAAGGTAAAACATTTTTTTAATATATATTCACTTGCACGGATTAATTGTTCACCACAAGACTAGTAATATGCGCTAACAAAGTAAATAGGTTCAATTTTGATTTCACGGGGACTTTAAGGGCACAGACACGGGTTATGGGAAATGTAGTTTGTGAGGGAATGACAATAGTCTGATGTGGAGTGCCCTCTGGTGGCTCTCAAGGGCACTCCAGCTGGTGACCATTACACAGCAGGATGCTGAAACAATGTGTTCAAAAAACTCTGCAGCCCACTTGATCACTCACACAAGAAAGAATGAATGAGCACATCACTTCAATCCTCTATCACCTTCATTTGGCTTCCGGTTTCCTTGCGTATAAACTTCAAGGTACTAATCCTTGCTAAAGCTCTCCATAACCTTGGTCCTACTTACTTATCTGACTTACTTCAGCCTTATGCTCCTGTTGGTTACTTGAGCTCTTCTAGTGCAGGATTGTTAGTCACCCCTAAGTTTAGTCTGGTTTAGTCAGGTCTTTCAGTGTTGTGGTTCCTAGGTTGTGGAATGCTCTTCCTCAAGACAATCCATCAAGCATCTACCCTTCTCTCCTTCAAAAACCTCTTAAAAATCTCTTTTTTTTTTCTCTGAATGTTACTCTTCAGCTCTCAGTCTGTAAATTGTACCCTGTTATGGATATTTTATTTGTTTGAATCCTTCTTTGTTTGTATATTTTGCAAGCGACTTCTGTATATTACTTTTTGTAAAGTCGGTGCTAGGCTAGCGCGAGTCAATGGTTACTGCTAGCCTGCCATTAAAAACAGTTTTACCCACTCCACAGTACACCGAAAGCAAATAAATTATAACGCCAGACTATCGACGTAAATGTCTGTTGAGAGAATAATGTTAAAAATCAAACTACCATTTCATTGCATTGCAATAGTTATACTTTGTTCCCTGTATTTATTAGCACAGTCTACAGGAGCGGCGAAGTGATATGTAGTTACCTAGGCAACCGAGAGAGGTAGTTCCGACTGTAGTGCGCTTCGGTTCTGTGTTTACTTTTCGGCACAGTACTACTAGCCAGAGCAAAGTAAAATTCCGCCGCTGCTGAGAAACTAGTTCCTGTAAATGTATTGCGATCATTGAGATGCAAGAGTAGTTTGATTTTTAACATTATTCTCTCAACAGACATTTACGTCCATAGTCTGGCGTTATAATTTATTTGCTTTTGGTGTACTGTGGAGTGGGTAGAACTGTTTTTAATGGCAGGCTAGCAGTAACCATTGACTCGCACTAGCTTAGCACCGGCAAACTATACAACTGGAACGACTGGATGAAAAATTTTGAAAACTGCCTCTTAAAGGGGTGATGAACTGAGAAATCAAATTTTCCTTGAGCTTTTGAAATCGTAAGAGGTCATCATATTATTAGAATATCCTGTAAGTTTCAGAACTGAAAACGTACTTATTAGTCCAATAAAAGCTTTTATTGACACCAGGCTCAGCAAACGACTCGTTTTTCAAAGTGGGGAACTATGACGACAGAGGATAAAACACCACCCCCGCAGACTACTTCAACACGGCCGTTTAGCCCCGCCCACCGATTCGCGCATTACACGCATAGCTAAATAACATAGGCCTACCTCGTGATGACAAACCGGGTCGAGAGTGAAACTCATAATAATATGCAAAACTGTTAACCACTCACAGCAGTGGGTGTTTACTTTCAAGTCTTCAATGCGAGACGCCCATAAAAACCGAGCGTTTTTGAGCTGGGCTCAAAACCGGGGTCGAAAATAGCCTTTTACTTATTCATTTTGATGTTTTTTTAATGTAAAAACCAAGCGAACATCATAAGTTGAACTCAGACAACAATATAAAAAAAATTAAAAAGCCAGTTCATGACCCCTTTAATACTAAGGCTAACTTGGAAATGAGGCCTATGTCCACTTTAAGCTATCTTTGTAAAGTGACCTTAGGTGTTAATTGGAAAGACGCTATATAAATAAAAAATATATTATAATTTAACATTTTAATAAAATTGAACACAATTTATGTATTTATTTATTTACAAATTAATAGATAGATAGATAGATAGATAGATAGATAGATAGATAGATAGATAGATAGATAGATAGATAGATAGATAGATAGATAGATAGATAGATAGATAGATAGATAGATAGATGAGAAATAGATTCTCAAATACGATGATTATCATATTTGAGACCTGACATGATATAATTGGTTTTGATTGTGTGATTGGCCAATTCTCTTGTCTTATTAATTATTCTAGATGGGAAGAGGAATACACAATGCGGATGGATCTTGAGGAAAAAGTTGCTGAGCTTGAAGAAGTAAGACCAAATCAATTTTCATATTTAAATGAATTAAACTAATAGGCTAATCAAACGTTATTTTCCACTGTCTACACTCTATCTGATGACACTTGTGTTGCAGGACCTGCAGGAGAGTGAGGTGTGCCAGGATGAACTTGCTCTTAGGGTTAAGCAGCTTAAAGCAGAGCTGGTTCTGTTCAAAGGCCTCATGAGCAATGTGAGTGAAGCACAATATTCACGTGACCTGACCTCAAAAATACCTCCGAAAGTCATTTAGTCAATATCGTTTATTTCAATAGAAGCACAAATAATGCTGAGTCCATTCAAACGGTGTCCCACAAATGTCTTAGCGGAGTAATTGATCCTCTTTACTTGTCCATTCCAATTTAATTAGACAAATTCAAAAATATCCTCCTTTATTCTCTTTCATTGCCTTTCTCTCCTTTAGAATCACTCAGATTTGGACAGTAAGATCCAAGAGAAGGCCATGAAAGTGGACATGGATATCTGTCGCAGGATTGACATCACGGCTCGTCTGTGTGATGTAGCGCAGCAGAGAAATTGTGAAGACATGATTCAGATCTTTCAGGTTTGTCTTTCATCATCAGCATTGCACTTTTATGTGTGTGTTTATCATTGTTTAAAGTTTAAAAAAAAAAAATGCTGTTCTTTTAAACTTTCTATTCATCAAAGAATCCTGATAATAATCTATCATGGTTTCCACAAAACTGTTTTCAAGATTGATAATAAAAAGAAATGTTTCTTGAGCACCAAATCAGCATATTTGAATGATTTCTGAAGGATCATGTCGTGTGACACTGAAGATTTTTATTCATATTACTGTTTTCCAGCAAGTAGCCACACCTCCGTCAACCTTGACTCGCCGTCCTCGGAAACCAGCATCACAGACAATCCGAGGGAACGAGAGCGATGAACCAGTTAGCATCTCTGAAAGTGAGGAAAGCGGGAATAAGGAGGTGGATCTGTGTTGCTCATCAGCCAATCAGATCAATGAGGAGATGCAGAGGATGCTCAATCAATTGTAAGATGCACCATTGAACATCTGACATTTTTTTAAAGATTTATTTCAAATCTTTTGAGAGAAGGAGTGTTTGTTTTTATGCTTCAGACGCGAATGTGAGTTTGAGGATGACTGCGACAGTCTTGCGTGGGAAGAGACGGAGGAAACTCTGTTACTCTGGGAAGATTTTCCTGGATACACCTTCAGTGTTGAGAACCAAGGAGAGGTACATCCATCTTTTATTCGTTTTTCCAGTCATGGACTTTGGAAATGAATTATATACACTGTAGAAAAAAAAGTTGCTGTCTTAAATTTCTAAGTACAGTCACCTTGGCTGTATATGAAATTATATTAAACTGACTTCAAAAATTGAGTTGAAACTTGAAAATTGCTTAACTTATTTGGATGAGTAATTTAATGTAAAAACATGTTGTTATGACTGATTGATCATATAATTTTTCTACTGCGTAGGAAATGAATCCAATTAAACCTGGAAAAAACAAACATGCAGACATCCAAATATAAAATTTAAGTTGCATAATTTGCATAATATTTATTAAACCAATTCATCAAATCTCATGAAGCTACAGAATAGATAGATAACTACAGTATTGCAGTAAAAAGCAGTTATCTTCTGGTGTTGTTTTAAAAAAAAAAGATTTATACATTATTCAGTCTAATATAGCTTTATTTTTGACCTATTGATATGTTTTTCCATCTAAATGTTTCGAGCAGGCACACAGAAAATACCCGTAATACAAGCATAATATGAAAACGCTCACACTAGGCCTAATACAGCTTAATGGTTTTTGTTGGCTCATCAGTTTTGCTATAAACGGCAAGCGAATGAGAAAAACGAACACTGAGTCACCATTTTAACTGAATTGATTTCCATCATGTTGAGAAAGCTACAAGACATCTCCCAAAAAAAAAATGTCTTTGCTTATTGACCCCATCTCACACAGCAAGACGAGTCCATAGAGAAGGTGATAAAGGACACAGAGTGCCTTTTCAAGTCCCGCGAGAAGGATTATCAAGATACCATTGACCAAATTGAGGTAAAGAGATTGTCCTTGTGCCCTCTGCTTGTCTTTCTATTACTTTAAGTGTGTTTTGTGTTTGTCTGTACCTGTAGTTGGAATTGGCAACTGCTAAGTCTGATATGAACAGGCATTTGCATGAGTATATGGAGATGTGCAGCATGAAAAGAGGGCTGGATGTTCAAATGGAGACCTGCAGACGACTAATCACTCAGACAGGAGACAGGTACGAACATAAACACACACTCATATACTGACACATTCTTGAATGGGGACTCTCTATAGGCTTAATGTTTTTTTGTATTGTACAAACTAAACTACCCATTGCAGAATCCTTTTTTAAGCCATTTGATTTATGAGGTCACAGGAAATGTCCTCATAAACCATGTTTACATTGTAAAACCCATGTCATTACACATTTGTGTCATAAACCATAAGAGTACAGACACATAGACACACAAACAAGGACTTCGAAAGAAGACTAGTCATGATAGTCATGTTGTAGGTTCAGGTTCAACTACCTCAAACTCCCTTTTTTTTACATCTACGTTTTTGTAAGGTTTAATTAATGGACAATTTTTTTTACCAAGAGTCTTTGCTCTGCATCAGAACTTCTCATTCCGGACCACTTATCGTAAATTTGCGCAAGCTTTTGCCATATATGTGAATTAAAAAAATACTGGCAAACATACTCTGGTTCTGTAGAGAAAACAGCTGCGAATTAAATAAATGTGTTTTTGTTAAAAAAAGACACATTTAAACCCTTGTTTATGATTATTGATTATGTTGCACTGTACATTCGATTTGTTTTTCTAATAAAGAAGTTAAAACGTGGATTTAAGCACATTTTATGTAGCCGGTTAACTGTCAGTGCCCCTTTTATTGCCCTTTTACCCCATCACATGTTTTATTTTACTAATTATCATAAATGAGATACCATTTGAAACACTCAAAATTCATCCTTTCATCAGTTGCCGATTTTCTACTTTAAAACCTCATCAACCACATCAAATTTGGAGCACAACTTGGTTAGACACATGGCTTTGATTTTTTAGCATTTTTTTAGATTTAAAAAATATTTCAAAGCATTTTTAAAGTTTTCAGGTTAACCTGAATTTAATCATTTTATCTCATAAAACTCTTCTTTCCCTGTGTAAACGACTCCTCCATGCCTTAAAGGGTTAGTTCACCCAAAAATTAAAATTAGCCCATAATTTACTCACCCTCAAGCCATAGGTACATGACTTTGGTTTTTCCAATCTTGGGAGTGTATAATGGGAGGGAGTAAAGCCTGCAAGTCTAGACCCAGCAGAAGAGTGGCGCATGATATAAGAGTAATGTACGCTTAGTTATGTTAGCAGTGGTTTGTTTTGCTCTATCCTCTTTGCTTCCGTGTTCATCGATACATGATGCGTCAGGTCAGAGGTCACTCATTGGCTGGAACTCGACTCGTGTACGGCCGTTACCAGAAGCCAGTCATTACAGTTTATAAAGTCATAAATATGGTTCTTTTTCTTACAAAAACACATCGTTTCGCCGACACAACTCTATACCCTTGCTTCATTTATTATACGCAGAACCATAAGTATGCAAATTAGTCCCAGTTAGTTACCACAATGGCAAGTGTTAATATTGGTTTCATTCAGTAAGTTTGAACTAGAAATTGATTCAGAAGAAGAAGAGGAAGAGTGAATTATTGAGGCTTGTGAATTTATCAGAATGATAATGCGTTTTATTAGCCTGACGTCGTCATACTCCGATTCTAGTCAGTATTATGGGGCAGGTTTCAACCAGGAAAGAAAATGCCTCTGCACTCAATTGGATTGACAAATGCCTTGATCGCGGTTCTCTGTTTCTCTTTTAAAATTAATGCTTCAATAATAGACGCGATTGCGGAATCTACACATCTAAATTCTCCAGTGGCAGCCATTCGAATTCAATTAATTCAACCCAAGCACCCTTGGTGACGTGGATGATTGCTTTACGGTCGATCATCTGTCCATCATCGTATGAAGCCCGCCCTGACAGTTTGATTGGTCCGCACTACTTTAGTTCGGGCATACTTGCTTCACAACGGATCAAGTCCAGACCAAACTTCCCGACCTCAAATGTTGTGGGCGGGGCTTAGTTTGGCTGGCATCCAGACTAGCGTTTTATGTATTGCTCTCTTCAACGTCGAACAGTAATTGATATGATTAGCCATCGTCTTGAATACATTTACATTTATTCATTTAGCTGACGCTTTTACCCAAAGCGACTTACAATTGCTATATATGTCAGAGGTCGCTAGGGGTTAAGTGTCTTGCTCAGGGACACATTGGTGTCTCACAGTGGATTCGAACCCGGGTCTCTCACACCAAAGGCATGTGTGTGTCTTATCCACTGTGCCATCACCACCCCCGAATATGTTATCAAACGGCTAATATGTTGCTAATGTTACACAAACCATGTTCCCTTTCACCATTTCAGAGTCAGACAGCTGCTTTTTTAAAATCAACATTCTTAAAAACGCTTTCAACATCATAATAGAAGTAAGTGGAGAAACGCCCCGCTCCACAAGTTGACGGGATTGGTTATATGTATAAGCCAGTAAGAAACCGGGACGGTTTCAAACTGTGTTTTTAAGATTGTTTCTGATACATTGCAGTTTTAAGGAGAAAATACTCATTTGCACAGCATATACAACATTGAGTCAAAAAACTTGATTTTCACCACTGGGGTCTTATGGTTCTTTCCTTTTTAATTCGAAAAGTGGTTTGTGTTCCTAAAATGATGTTTAAAGATTTGAAGTTGGCTGCAAGTGATAGTGTAAACCATTGTGACTGTAACAGTGGCATCTTTGGCCTTAAAAGATAATGTGAAAGTGCGTTCTCGTGTTGTTTTTGACCCCTTCACCTTTTGTTGCTTACTATGGAGGGTGAAGCCACCCACTGTTGTCCCTCATTTCCTTCACAGTAAATCCCCTCTTCTTGTTCCGGCTGCTGTGGAGGAGGGAGAGAATGCAGAGAAGGAGAGGAAAAAAGCAACTGCGGCAAATCCTGACAGCGCTGAACCGTGTTGTGACATGCAGTCAAACTCTTCTGTCCCGGACCACTCATTGAAGAAGGCCTGATATATTTCTCAGTAATAGCTGCGATTATAAACATATCGTTTCATAATAGAGACTGTGATGCTGCAGCAAGACTCACGGGTTAGTTACCCTCTGAAAGGCAAGTAACCTTGTGTGGTTTCACTAGTGCCCTCTAATGGAATACACAGTTAATGGCCATAAAAAAATTTTAAGTATGAAGTACCATATACAATTCTGGCCAAAAACATAACACTCTTTTTTGATGACATCATTTTATTTACAGTTTTTTTTTTGTCTGCAGATTATTCCTGCTGTGTAGTAACTTTTATAATTTGACATTTTAAAAAGTTTTGGTTATACTTAGGCTCTAATATTTACATAGTGGCAAATATAAACAAGATTGAGAGCTGATGTGCTTTTGATTTTGATTTATTATGCCAATTCCAACATGATTTGATATGTTAAATTTAGAAAAATCAATACCACACAGATCCATTTGTTATATTTTTGTTTTCTTGTTAAAAAATAGTCATGTCATGGAGAATGATGTCATTTAGGGTAACCAAAAAAACAAAACAAGGTAACACTTTACAATAAGTTAACATGTATTAACTACATAAACTAACCATGAGCATTTGTTACTGTATTTGTTAATCTTTGTTAACGTTAGTTTAAATCATTGTTTGTTGATGTTAGTTCACAGTGCACTAATGTCAACCAGATTTTAATAAAGTAATAGTAAATTTCGAAATGAACATTATCAAAGATTAATAATTTTCCTAATAAGAAAATTTTACTAAATGAACTATTACTAAAATATTGTATAGTAATGACTCACCCCAGCATTAATCACAAGGCACTTTTGACAAAAATATTTTTTTTATCAATCAATCACAACGGTAGGTTTTTTAACCTTGAACACTCAAAGTTATTAATCTCTGAACAAGCACTTAGCAGTTTCTGCATCAACAACCAGTAATGCCAGCGATATGATAAGTGATATTTAAATAGGTCTGCCGTCAACTTTTCGCAGCTCTAAATGGCGATGATTTTGAGAGCAGAATTTCGCACTGAACATTGAAGTGTGTGGGTGTCTGTTTTCATTTATGGTTTTTGTACTGTGGGTGAAGGCCAGATGACTAATCACTTGTTATTTGATTGTGTTTCTAGGTTGAAGGCATCCAAATCTTTAGCATTGTATCATTACATATTGTAACATGCCCTTGATCGCTTAGCCTCAGTGAATGTCGTTAGCCATTCAGTTGCATTAGCATTAGTCAAATAAAGTGAATTTCATTAGATTCACTCAATGAGGGCCAGGGTTACAAAAACAGATTACAAAGATCATTCATAAAGTGCATCTGGGTAAAAAAAAATTAAAAAGCAAGTGAATTCAGAGCAAATTGATTGAAACAAAAAAAAAATGAATATGCAATGAGTCATTATGCACTTATTCTTAAGTGATGACTTAACATGTTAAGTGCTGCTGAGGCACATTATTCCTCTCTGCTAAGCTATTATCTACTTATTTATTTATTTGTATGTTTGCTTGTTTAATGACTTACTTGAAAAAAGAGGGTTTTTGATATACCAAACAATTCAAGACTGAACTGAGTTCAGTTCGTTTCACTTAAGTTTCATTTAAAATAAACTGGATTCACCTTATTATTATGTAATCTCCAACAAACTTTATAAATAGGCTAATTATGAGTCAATATGCTGGCAGTATGTTTTTTAAAAAAAGATTTTGCTCTCCTCATGTTTGCTTTACCTTGTGTTTTTCCTTCTATTTCTCAAATTTTCAGTGCTTTACTGAGAATTACTGGTGGAACCAACTGTAAAAGAAAGGCTTAACTAACATGTTTGTGTATAAAGGTGCCTGAGAGAATTTTGAATGTAGACCGGCTGGTTTTGAAAGTCTTTTGTATTTACACTTGACGAGAAGTTTGACACATATCTGCTTCACAACCTTCATAATAATGGTAATAATGTCTGTCTGCTTAACTTTTAAATCTCAATAGCAGCAACATGTACTAGATATGTTCTTGTAGATGTAAACCATTGAATCAATAGAGCTTCTTCTGTGATAACTCAGCCATAGCCTATACAGTAATGCCATCTCATGCAGCAGTTGGACTTTTTGTTAAAGCTACACTGTGTGATTTTTACCCCCATCTAGCGGTGAAAGGGTATATGACATCCTGTGAATATTAGTTTCTGTTCCTCTCAATTTCGATTTCGTTTTAACTCCTACGGTGGCCAATGTAGTCCAAGATTAACATGGCTTCCAGTTCGACCTCGACCATGAGTGTTAACTCAAACGTGAACGCGAAAGGCGAAGCTTGAATTAACGGGTATGTCCCTCTTTGGCTAATGTACTTTCAAGATGGAGGGACAACATGGCGACCGACATTAGAACCCCTTACCCGTATGCATTTTCAATGGCATATTACACACTCACAAGAATACTTTATTACTTGAATGAAGTAAATATACATTAATGAGCACATATAGGCCTGTTTTTGAAAGAACTAAGTGTTTTTAGCTAAGAATAAACTAAAAGAGTTACACAGTGTAGCTTTAACATGAATGTAAGGGAGTCCATACTGAACAAAGTCATATTATGCCTTTTATTACAATCGAAGAGCATGGGCTCACATGGTCCAAACTCTCAGTTTGTAATATGATGTTAAATTAAGTGGATAATAAAGGAGAAATGTATAATCATGATTACTATAGTGTGCAATGAACGGTATGTAAGAGGGAGATTTTATCACCCAAAGAACAGGAACAAATCAAAATGTGTTGGTTGTGTGAGGCAAAAAGGGCTTCTAAACTGTCCAGATGGTTTAGGAATGTTTTTTGTGCAATTAGACTACTATTTATTAAACAAAAATGAAATTGTTCTCGGTCTAGATATCTGACGTCGAATAAGAAAATGAAAAACTGTGTACAGATACTGAAGTGGACAAGCTGAAAATAAATTATTTTAATGCAAACGTTGCTCGTTCATTCTTGTTTGCATGAAGTATTTTTTTTTCTTAAACTGTAAAAATGAATACGCTTTATCTAATCAAACTTGGACCTTACTCAATTCTAATTTGTTCAATTTAATTAATAATATTGCTTGTAATCTGTTGCCACAATTTTATTGATTAGATAAAGTGTATTCATTTTTACAGTGTACTTATTATTAATTAAATCATAAGGGGAAGAATATTTTTCGGTAAATTTGTAGTTGTTGCCTGTGCTGATATGTTGTTGTATAATGTATAACTGCATTATTGCATTATTATTCAAACACACATTAAGAAACCAACATTTTGAACGGCATATTGGTTTCTGGTCACCAATAATTCTCTTATGTGCTCCAAGGCTGCCTTTATTTCATCAAAAATATATAAAAACAGTATTTTTGTGAAATTTACACAATTTAATCCTGTGATGATAAATCATAACTCCTGTCTTCAAAAACTCCTATTGAGCAACCTGGCTGCCTTAATTTTAAGTTCATTGAAATGGAAAAAATTAGTTAATACAATGAAGGAGATTGATTTAATCATCTGCAACTTAAAATATTATGTTATCTGAACAAAATAAATTATTTAAGTTGATTTGACAAAAGAAAAAATGATGTGATTACAAACCATGAAAATATTTTTTTACAGTGTATTTTTGTGGAAATCCTGATGTTTATGGCAACAACAATAAAAAGATGTTTTCTTCAGTATAGGCCTACATTAGTCACCATGCGGTATACGTGTATAGTTTCACATAATCCTGAATCAAAAAATTAGACTTGCACTGAAACTCATGATTTATCCACGCTGGGAAAAACAGCATTTCTACTATTGTCCCACAGAATCTGTTTCCAAATCTTTATATTGATTGTCTGAGTCATAGTTTAGTGATCAGCTCTTTGACCATAGTTTGGACACAGGGCTGAATATGTCTCATTGATTGTGAGCTCAGCAGTCATTACAGTGATGCTGTTTCCACAGCGACCAGACTGTCTCTGCCATTTTGCTGAGCTTTGTTATTGGCTGCACTGCTTCTGTTTGCTGCTTATGCTGCCAATACTAATAATAACCTATAGTATATCTACACTCTAAAAAATGCTGGGTTGTTTTAACCCAACTTTGGGTCAAATATGGACTAACCCAGCCGTTGGGTTAAATTTTTACATTACATTTTTAACCCAACATTTCGGGTTTGTCCATATTTGACCCAAAATTGGGTTAAAACAACCCAGCATTTTTTAGAGTGTACCTGAAGAGCTTTTAGCATAATGATTATTTAGATATATTGCATTTAAAAAAAAAAAGATTTTTGAGATATCTCGCCTCTTATCATTGCTCAGAAGGATTTGTACACTTGCATTATTCACATCCTTAAATGAATCAAGCATTGCATAAGTTGTCAGTGACCTGTGATCAGATGTGCAGATAATGTTGCAATCAGAAAGCTCCAGTGCATCCCCGATGAAGATGATGGTGGTCTTTACTAAAACATACACCCATTTTCCTGTGCCTCTCCTCCCTTTCTTAGCCTACTGTTAAAATCCCAGGCCTGTGTGAAGGGGGTTGGAAGTAGCTACCCTGTGCTCAACCACCGCAGTGCTGTCCCGTTAACGTAACCGAGAGGGGCGGGAGTGTGTGTGTGTTTGAGAGAGAGAGAGAGAGAGAGAGAGAGAGAGGGAGAGAGAGAGAGAGAGAACTGAAAGTGATCGTGATCTCTCTCTCTCTCTCTCTCTCTCTCTCTCTCTCTTCTCTCTCTCATCCCCTCCCCTTCTCTCTCACTCAGGCATACATAGGCTACACTTTCATGCGGACACGAGAGGACTATTATTTTTTTTTCGTCCTGGCCGTTTTAATCTGTTCTAGAGAAGCGTTTATCATGCTTATGTCTCTTGGTTTACTGCTATTTTTAACAGCCTAACAAAAGTTAAATCCTGTCATATTAATCAAGTCATCTCTTGACTGCGTATGATTTTTCTATAGCCTACGTGCTCTCTGGAGGACATAGTCGCACCCGGTGTGAAAAAACTAAAGGAAGCTCTTCATACAGAAGATTGGATTTGTGTTTTGAGGCTTTGGTCGCCTGAGGCTCTTTCGGTAATGCAGCACTTTTTGTGATGACGCGGTCTAGACATCGCTTCATGATTCCATCGTCATGGGAATATTATATACAGCACTGATATAGGGTTTATTGCGAGGGGTAGACTACATGGGTTTTTTCTTCCTTATGTATGTTTTCATCGTCAATACAGGAAGTTTGGCTTTTGACTAGGCTACTAATCCTCTCTCTGTCTCTCTCTCTCTCTCCGCATCTCGGTGACGACGATCTGATTTATTAAGCACCTGCCAACAAAATGTGAGTGCACTGTATTTCCACTGTATTTAAACTAATAAACTTAAAACAAAAAAACTCAGTATTTTTGAATTTTTGTTTTTAAATCACGTTTTATGCCTGCGATATAGGTTATAGCCTACAGTTTGGGTATTAAAACGTTGTGTGTGTGTTTGTATTCTCTCTTACATTTAGCAAATGTAATTCAGCGTCTAAGGTTATTTTCAAGACAGTTCGTTAAAACGCCGCAAAATCTCTCAGATTTTACAGCTGATACATCATAATTTGCCAAGACTTTAGTGCTTTGCTCCATCTATCGGAATTTATGGGAAATTGCATCGAGAATGCTGTTAAATAAGGGTCGTACAGCAGGGCCTATACATAAAACTTATCTACATTCAGCTGTGCGATTTTGGCTATCCGATGATGCTAGATGTTCGTCTCGTGCAACCCAAATTGACTTTTAGCCCCGTATAAGACAGTTAGGCCTATCTCATGCACATAGGCCTAATCTTCAAATTCAGTGCGTTTTAAATAAAACACTAAAGTTAATTATTGTGGTTTGTGTATTTATCGATATACATCCAATGCTAATACTATAAAAGTGCTCGAGCAACTTCTGTTTCGGTGTTTACCTCCAGACGTGAACACGACCTCTGTTTACGTGTGCTGTTTATTTAGCATATTCTGACTAGCTTCGCGTTTTTTTCTCGATTAAAATGGTTTTCTTTTTTCGTTTGGGAGCCTCAATTAGACCCAGAACCCCTCACAACTTTTATTTAGCACACTTGAACGTATAAAGCTTTTTTTAATGCTAAATGTGATACAAATGTAGGCCTGTAAATAAAAAATACAACTTGTAGGCCCATAAAGCATTTTTTTTATTACACATTTCATTGACAATTACTTTTCCAATGTCACTGTCACATCTAGGCTTAAATCAATGAGCTTTAAATTATCGCATCATGACCTAGTGAATAGAGGCCCAATTCAAATTAATGACATGACATTTAGGATTGTAGCCTAAAATTTGTTTGAAATGAGTGAACATTTTACAAGTCTCTGAATGAGCCCTTTGCAGAGCCAGTGGTGCAGAGAAAGGCCAAAAATATGTCTTCTCAACCCCTGTCTTCTCTTCCATCAGGTCTGCCCCGGATGCTGCTGCAAACCCTGGAGCCCCAGAGGGTGAGGGGGGCGCACCTGCCGCACCTCCCAATCTCACCAGCAACCGTCGTCTCCAACAGACACAGGCCCAAGTGGATGAGGTAAACCCTATCAATGTGACCTCAAATAAGATGCTGAACAAGTAGGATGAGGTGAATTTTCAAAAAAAGAGTAACATGTAGAAATAAAAAAACACTGAAATTGTTATAATAAATAAAACTGAGACGCAGTATTCGGCACAGTGGGCATACATGTTGGACCTTGAGTAAAGGACATGGACATGATGACATTATGTATTAGTAAAACTGTCGATTGTAGCAGTGAGGGAGTCAGAGAGTCAAAGCTAGATGGACTATTAGTAGGACTTTCTTGGAACCATAAACATTTCATGAAGTCAAATTTGGAGCTACTAGCCAGACTCTCATACAATATTCATTCTATACTGCTTTCAATGTTTAGTGCCTATGAAGACATAAAGAAATTTCCATTCAAAATGACTTTCAGTATCACAGTGAATCTCTGATGCCATGCAATGTTGCTGACTGCTGATGTCTGTGTCTGACTTCTGTAAATGTGTTCAGGTGGTTGATATCATGCGTGTGAATGTGGACAAGGTTCTTGAAAGAGATCAGAAGCTCTCAGAACTGGACGACCGGGCGGATGCGCTGCAGGCCGGAGCATCACAGTTTGAGAGCAGCGCTGCTAAACTGAAAAACAAGTACTGGTGGAAGAATGCTAAGGTGCGCTCTGGAAAATGTAGCCGCTTGGGTCTGTTTATTTACATCTGGAGACCTTGACCTCAAGTCCCATTTTATTTAAATCATTTTAAGATATCTATATACATTCACGGTTAGAATTAAATCAGTAAATACAGATTTGACCTCATTCATGAAACATAAGCAAAATGTATTTGTAAACTGTTATGTAAGCTGTCACGTTCACTTCAATGCGGCAAACATAAGAGGTTAGCGAAGGATCCGGGTTAACGTAAACTAAACTAAAACCATAAAAAATGTTGTTTGAAAGAATTTTTTTTTCAGCAGATTGACTAGTCAACGGTTCCCATTTACATTTAGTTTACCTTGATGTACTAATATAAATACAACTACACTGTAAAAACAATTTTCAAGATTTGTTATCACAACATTTTTTCTTTTGTCAAATCAACTTAAATAATTTATTTAGTTCAGATAACTTATTATTTTGAGTTTCTGATGATTAAATCAATCTCCTTCATTGTATTAACTCACTTTTTCCAGTTCAATCAACTTAACATTTTAAGGCAACCAGGTTACTTAATTTTTTAAGTTAAACCAACAATATTTTTTTACAGTGAAAAATGACACAACACAATTACTAAAACGTGAACTAAATTTAAAATGAAAGCAAAAAACTACTAAAAACACAGTATTTACACAGAAATTCATTGAAGGAGGCCTATTGTCTTTAAATGTTTAGTTCACTTGTAATACTAGATACGATTATAAATTATTACATTAGACTAACCTATGGATTTACCTATGGAGTTATAGTTTAGCATCAATAACTGCTATTGATTTAAACTAATAAAATAAACAGTTCCTCCTTTGCTTTGGTGTTTCTATATTGCCAGCAGTAAAGATGGCTCAGCTGACTCAACACTAAAGCAAGAGCGTTCTCATTTCTGTATAACCTGAATGCAGCCCGGCCCATAAGTCACAGCGCTGGCCAGCGTTCGAGATATATTAGGTTGTGACGCAAGCTTAGATACTGCAGTAGCACAACGAGTCCAGCCACTCCTGAGACGACCAGGAACTTACCATCAATTTACCCGTGTTAATAAACCCCCATTAATCAGCTTTTTTGGATCATGACTTGGATCTAAATATTTAAATATTTTCTGCTTATAAATAGAAGATTCATATTATAATTTCATTTCCTAACTTCCATTGCCTTGTTTTAAATAGAGATGTGACCTCTTGTACGAGCCTGCTTTGGTCCTCTGTCAGCCTCACTTTACATATTACTTTTTTTTCTCTCCATCCAGCTATCTGTCAATCCATTCCTTCGGCATAGATTTATAAGCTCCCCCTCATTCTCCACCCCTCCAGATAGAATAAATTTATAGCTCCCTTCCACCAACCCCCCACCTCCCGCCCCAGATGGCCGAACAGCTGCCCGTCCAATCGCGTCTCTGAGCGGGGTGGGGGAGGGGGCTTCTAGTCCCAATCTGGATTACAGCATTTCTGGATTAAAACCCAGATGTGATTTGTGATGTAACCTGCTCTAATTTTTCCCTTTCACTCCTCCTCTCTCATTCCCTTTCCCATATCCCTGTCTTATTCCGTATCCGCAGATCCTCCTCTTTTTACGGAAACATCACACTTTTAATCTCGCTCGTCTCGTCCCGCCTTTCCAAACCAGATTGCTTTATTATTCTCTCTCTTTTGTGCATTACTCTCACTGAAGCCTTTCTTTTTGTAACTTTTTTCTGTGTTTTTAGTGGAGCACATCCTTGTGAGGGAGAAAGAGAGTTGATTTCTTATTAAATAGCATTTTTCAATTGTCCTGCGGTGTGACAAATGAAGTGAAAAGTATAAATATTCCATGTTCTCTGTTCATATGAAAAGCTGTATGCAAAATAATTAAAAAAAAATAGCAAAATGCCGTTTAAAACCGTTTTATGTGGAGTATAGCTTGTCATACTTTTCCCAAAAGTATTTTTTCAAAGATAAAATAAAACCAATTAAGGAATCGATCAAAAATGTGAAAAGCTGTATGCAAAATAATTTAAAAAAAATAGCAATGCCGTTTAAAACCGTTTTATGTGGAGTATAGCTTGTCATACTTTTCCCAAAAGTATTTTTTCAAAGATAAAATAAAACCAATTAAGGAATCGATCAAAAATGTGAAAAGCTGTATCCAAAATAATTTAAAAAAAATAGCAAAATGCCGTTTAAAACCGTTTTATGTGGAGTATAGCTTGTCATACTTTTCCCAAAAGTATTTTTTCAAAGATAAAATAAAACCAATTAAGGAATCGATCAAAAATGTGAAAAGCTGTATGCAAAATAATTTAAAAAAAATAGCAATGCCGTTTAAAACCGTTTTATGTGGAGTATAGCTTGTCATACTTTTCCCAAAAGTATTTTTTCAAAGATAAAATAAAACCAATTAAGGAATCGATCAAAAATGTGAAAAGCTGTATGCAAAATAATTTAAAAAAAATAGCAATGCCGTTTAAAACCGTTTTATGTGGAGTATAGCTTGTCATACTTTTCCCAAAAGTATTTTTTCAAAGATAAAATAAAACCAATTAAGGAATCGATCAAAAATGTGCCTATGATTCATAAACGGCAACGTTACTCTTCTCTGTCACTTTATTTATGAGTAGATGTAAACTGGATAAATAAAAGATTTATAATATAATAACTTATATTAGATTAGATCACTGATATAGGGACATGATTTTTTTTTTATCTAAAGTACTCAAATTAATATTTTAAATGAGGGTTTGAAAAACAAATTAAATATTTTAAAGAAACTAAATGCATATTACAATTAATTTTACTATTATCAATTATAATATTATTAAGATTATTTCTTTATTTTAGTTCTGTCAAATCGATTTATTGCAATGAATGGCATCTAACATAAAAGTATATATATATATATATATATATATGTGTGTGTGTGTGTGTGTTTTCAAACCTTTATAGATGTGATTAATTGATTTGACAGTTTATTTATTTTTATTTATTTAAAATGTATCTAATGGCATCTATGTTGTAGCCGGACAGTTAATTGTTTGATTAATAATGTTTTATCTTGAAATAAAGTATCATCTTTGTTTTATAATTCTAATGGGTAACAATTTATTCTACAGTGTCCTTGTTACACGATACATGTACTTATTATAGGAATAACAGTAAATTATGCATAATTACATGCAACCAACCGTAACCAATCCCTGATCCTAACCCTACCTCTACAATAAGTACACGTAGTTAATTAAACTTATATTAATGTATAACTACAGTGTAACAAGCACACCTTAAAATAAAGTGTAAACTTCTAATGTCTTATCCCTCTACAAAAAGATATACAAAATTGTAATGTATTTAAATTTCATATTTAGATTTTAAATGTATTTCCCTATTTTTTTTATTTTTTCACAGATGATGATCATGATGGGAATTATTGGGGTCATCTTGGTGGGCATCCTTTTCAGTAAGTAGCAACTATAATATAATTCCACAAACACCACCGTTGGCTGATTTACAAACACTTTATTTTCTTTTACTCCCAGCATAAGATGTTTTGCCATCATCCATTTTGATCTGGGATTAAGAACTATTTATGGGCGTATGTGATAATATTAGTAAGAAGGACAAATCTTGTGTTGCAGCTGAATACTGAAATACTGATCTTATTAAGATCACTTATAAAATGTAGCCTTGAAACCATCCTACATTGGATCTAACTAAGATCATCTCTCAAATGTGTATGTGTGATTCAGAGACGCGAACGCACGCACTAAAAAACTCTTCCAGATGGGAAATCTATAAATCGCAAATGATCTTGAAATTGTGCACAGCTGAACGGTTTCAGGTCTCCGCTTTGTAAACGGCCCCTAATTAATGTAATTTGCATATAAATGAGCAACGTCCAAATGCTTTACCTCAGAAGCGGCAAATGCTTAGGTTTCCAAATACCACAAGGAAAAGGGTGTACGCCCGCTTAGAACGTGACGTGGCGCTAAGCACTTTTCCACGTCAAACCGTTTCTATAAATCTTTTGCATACGCACGCTCTGTGTGTATGTACGTCTTATAAATGAGATTTATATAATGATATCCTGAATCAGCCTGAACTAACACATTTCAATGATTTATTTCTCTTTTCTTGTCTTTTTTTTCTAGTGTACTTCTACTACTGAGCCTCTCGTGGGACACACAAGGACAGGAGACTATGGCTTTGTGTGAACTCCACCACCCCCACCCCCCCTTTCTCCCCACCAATGCCTTTCATTGAATCCACCGTGTGTAAGAGTGTGTGTGTGCAGTCATTGACGCAGTGCCTCTCCCTCCCTTTGTCTGTCACTGCATTTCTTTGTACCTCTCTTGAGTGCTTTGCAACAGTGCCCGAGCTTACTCAAAAACTCTGTCAGTTAGGACGATCTACATACGGTTTTGGATTGGAGAATGGTGTTGGTCATTTTCAAGGCAAAAACAATGGGTGATGCAATAATATAGGTTTCTAGCGTTGTCCAAATGAACCCATGAATAACTAAAGAGGGAGAACGAAACACAAAGATCAATTTGAGTTTAGGAACAAGTTATGCACAAAAAAACAAAAGAAAAGTGTACTAGTTTACCCAGAAACAACTGTTGTGGTATCATTACGGTATTAACAAAGTGCAACTGCAATGAGAAGTTGCAGGAAGTAAAAAAAAAAATCATTCATTGTTTTATCCCTCCTCCATCATATAGATTCCTAACAGCTGATTTCCTTTAAAAACCTGAATGATTTTAAATAGAGCAGTTACCATTTGTATTAAATGTCTTAAAGATAGGATATTTCCATCCATATCATAATGTTAAACAGTTCTTGGATGGTGCAATTTTATAATTAATTTTCACATTTAGGCAAGTTGTACGAGTCTGCAGCCGACTTAAGGGGAATATCTGACCATAAATCGACACTTTCGCTCTTTGATGGACTGTTCATGTCAGCCAGATCGGTGGAGTCCATCAATGGAACAATATCAACCAATCTCAATATATATGGAGATTTAAGATTTTAGCTGTGACCACAATATAAAGAAAATGTGATTGAAATTTGGTTTGAGATTTTTACTATGTTCTATTTTTTATTTATTAATATTTCTATATTTGAGATTTGTGTGACAGCGTGGTCCACGTCTAAACAAAATGTGACCGATAAAAGAAAAAATGAGTGTTAAACTTCTCCTGACTTTACTGGCGCCGTGATGTTAGGTTGAATGAACAACTACTGATATGCAAACTTGGAAGATAACTGATAATGAGACTAATTTAATTAACGTCTTTGTAAATATTTGGGTTTCAGTGTGGGAAGCGGATACGTAATCAGCACTGGAGACGACAATGTTCAGGGATGTACCTCTGCATGTGTTTGTGTTAAATATACATGGGCACTTTAACCACCTTCGTTATAATGATTGTAAGTTTGAGAGGACTTTTTTTGGGGGGGGTATTAAGGACATATTGTCCGGCACCTAAATCTAAGAATATTTGCTCTTATTGATGTGTACCATCTGTGTGAATAACATCCCCTACATTAAGCATTAACCCAAATTGCAAACCTAATACAGGGCAGTGAATGTCATTCTCTTAAAAAAAAGCAAACTAAAAACCCCTGAATACATTGTGTTTTATGCAAACTATTCATTTGTAAATATGTGCTGCAGAGCTGCATAAAATAACACCCTGTCCCTGATCATTTTGAGCTAAGCTGCTAACTCGTGGTTCATTTTAAAGCATGTCTGCTTGCCCACCATGTGCTGATTCTAATAAAGTGCTGATGCTGTTACTTGCTCCTCCCCGTCTGTAGTTTTTATTGAGTTGAGCGTCGGATCAGCTCGCATGCAAAACATGAATGAAAGTCACAAGGCTTGGTGAATATGGTATGATTTAATTGGTTATTAATCAGCAACAATGCTCATCCAAATCACAAAGTGAAATGATTCATACAAAGCGGCGATACAGAAATGTCTCGTACTACAGCACAGATGGGTAACCTAATTAGAAAGCGTGTACATGAAATGTCTATTGAACCATCATGTCATCACTGTAACAGGTTTTATTAACATGAAAACACTTTCGCTAAAACAATCTGTTTTCAGCATCTACTGGTACATACAGATTAAAACTAAATAATACATGAAAATTAATCAAGACAAGATCTACAGTTTATAACAAGTCTATAGGGTTTTTACACAAACTAAGCAAATCAAGAGGAGAAAAAAAACTGGTTAAATGAGAAAAAGTTGGATATAAAAAGCCATACATATGAAAATGAAAAATCAGGATCCATGAAGACTTAAAAGCAGAATATGAATGTATTCACATTTTGAAAAACAAAGGCAATCACGATATTTGAGCAAAAATGAGGGGGTGCAGTAAACTAAGCACTTGACGCCTATAAATGACCAAACTATCATGATAAAAAGTAGAAAAATGAAGACTGTTTCACTATAAAACACTGAACTCGGCGGGGTTGGTCGTACAGATTTAAAGTATGAACGATGATAAAAGAAATAAAACTACAGCAAAGACGCCCTTAACTGTCAAAACCCCAGATTTTTCCACAGCCACTTACTACGCCAAATTAAAACCATCTGGGCGATTTAAATGAAAAGATTCAAAGAATTGGCCTTGGGTTTAAGAGCCTGTGCACACGGACTACTGTACAGGTATGAAGACACTGCATCTGAAACAGTCTGGTTTGGTAAACTGTTGGCACAAACCATTGGTAGCAAATAAGGTTGACGCTTAGCATGGTAACGTTTTCAATGGAACCGTTAATTGTGCATCATCTTTTAGGATCCCGTGATGTTAACAGGCTACATACTTGTCCTTCGATTTTGCATGCTTCAAAATTTCGCAATTTTTTTCCCATGCAAAAAAATAATAATATTAATAACAATAAAAATCGACTGTGCTTCATCTCATTGTGAGCAAACATTTCGGTTAATAATGAGCTTAAAAAAACAAAGAGGAAAAAAAAAACAATACAATCTGGCATGGCAGGCAACACCAAAAGCACAATTATCAGATTTAAAAAAAAAAAAATTGCAAAAACATTATTGACATAGCCTATTAAAACCCTTCGAAAAATATACCCACCAATTTTTTTTTAATGAAGCCCCCCCCACCCATCTCCTTATTTCTTTTTTTTGAATTTGCCCACCATCTCGTTCTCACTACTATTGTTCACTTTTGAACAATCGATGGCGTCATCTTCGTCTTCTGGGTCTGCGTCGTTCTCGCTCGCCCTGGTCTCTTCTTCATCGTTCTGATTTTGCGACGAGTCGTCGGAGGTGCGGGACTGTTTGGGAGAGGGCGCGTCGGTCTCCTCTTCTTCTCCCTCCGGTGACTCCGAGGGGAGTTTTTCGAGCATGACAGCCAGTCTGACTTTGCTCGGACGTCCTCTCTTACGGCGTGGAGCCCCTTCTGCATCTCCACCTTCTGAGGTGCGAGCCTTGATTTTGCCTGAACCAGGTGGCCGACCTCTCTTGCGGGGAACATCTCCGACTTTCTTTTCGACAATCTTGACTTTCTTTCCAGTACCTGGAGGTCGGCCCCTCTTTCGAGGAGTGCCGTCTGCGTTCCGTCGAATGACCTTCGGTTTGGTGCCGGAGCCTGGGGGTCGGCCTCTCTTTCGGGGGGTTCCGTCAGCCCGCGGAATCTTCTTCACCTTGTTGGGCGAGCCTGGAGGGCGGCCTCTCCTTTTTGGGGTCCCATCTGAGGACTTGGCAATTGAAATCTTGGTGGAACCTGCGGGCCGACCCCTCTTCCTCTTTATTGTGCCCATCGGCCTCCCTCTCTTTTTAGCTGGAGATCCATTAGCGTCGAGGGTGATTTCGCCACTGCTTTGCTTAGCCACGTCGCCAGATTTGCGAGGTCTTCCTCTTCCCCTTTTTTCTTTGGGGCCTTCTGCGATGGGATGAATGCGGGGTCTTCCGAGGGGCTTTGACAGTTTTCGCTTGCGTTGTAAACTCAACCTGTTAAGTCTCTCTGATTCTTCCTCGGGCGTGAGAGGGATCTTTCTCGGCCTACCGGGCATTTTTATCTTCTTTGGCCGACCACGTTTCTTCACCTTGTTCTTTAGGACTATGTCAGGGGAAAAGAAGTCCACCTTTTTCGATGGCCGGGCATTGTGTGTCGGCGCTTTCTCAACAGTGAACTTCTTATTGAGCGACCCTCGTGGTCTGCCTCTTCCGCGTTTTGGTGGATGGGTGCTGCCGTTGGGCAGAGGGCTATCAGATCCTTCTTTATTCTCAACCTCCATCACGGCGTTGCTTCTCGCTCCCAACTTCAGGCGTATCAGTGCCACACTTGTCTATTAGGTGCTGAGATTCTGAAAACAACAAGAGGAGAGACGAAAAAAATGGATTTTACATGAAGATATTGTTTTCCCTCCAATTCCAGAATTGACCAGTTCCATTAAAAAATATATTTTTGTGCTAACGTATGACAACACAAATTAAAGATGTGAAACCCTCTATTTCACAGGGGGAAAATCTGAAGTTTCATACACAACCTCAATGAACCTACTTTATTTTTGTTTTTTCAAACTTTATCTTAGAAAATAAATAATTTACTGCAGACCTAGCTAGATGAAAATGAACGGAATGAAAGAAAAAAGCACATTTGAAAGTTATTAGAGAACTGTATTTATTTAAAATATATGATTTTAAATAACATTATTTGGACATGGCTGCACTTGTTTGTGGAGTCATTGTACAACTTCACTGAATTCATATATTATAATGTGAATATCATCAGTGTATTTATATTATAGCAAAAAAGCAATTTAAAGTATTCGTAGTAAAACGAGGAATAAAATTATATTTATCAACCAAATGAAATGGAGAACTTTAGCTGAGAATCAAAGAGCAAAATGTCTACGTTAATATTAAATATACACAGGTATTTATATATAGAAATGCCCTAACTGAAAAAAAAATATTTTATAAGAATGAAAGGGGTATGATGTGCATTGGTGATTTTATTTTTATATATAATTTTGGGAGCAGTTTATTTAAAACTGACCGTATCGTTTGCAGCGTTGTTTTAAGATACAAGACAATAGAAAAAACCCATCATCACAGTATTCACAGCAGAACACGCTACAGAAGTTCAAGCGCTTTGCTAGCGTACTTCATGCATGCTTAATGGATGCAAATTGACATCTTTATTACAGCAGGAAAAAAATGCATCGCTTTATAACGCGACATCTTACATATTCCCCAAAAAATATTGGCTACAACATATTACTTGTTTTTAAAAATATATTGAGAAATAACGCAAAACGTGTGCGAATTCTTTTAAAATACACACGATTTCATGCAGTATGACACGCATAAAAGAGCGGATGCTGTAGACTGGCTGCCATCATGTACAGTGAAGCCCGCGAGCTTTTGTAGTTCCAGGTAAAATGTGAGGCACTGGCGATTTTTGTTAGCAGCCTGCTAACCCGACTAAGACAACTTTTCAATGGAAAAAGACACGGCTTTCATTCGTTCGATATAAAAAATCGGCAAATATTCGAAACACAACGCACCTTACTCGTAAAGCGCTTTCACAACAGCAGAGATGATCTTTTTCATGCATTCGACAATATTTTCGATGCAAACAGCATCGGACAGTGGGCGGGCGACTGTGATTATTTGAAAGGCAATGCCTGTTCTTCCTCGTCTCTCGCTCGGCGCAGACGGTTCATGGCACAGCGCCTCCTACTGTACTGGAGTGCGCAACCGCGAAGGATGAACGAGTTAAATTAAACAAAAACAAGTTGTGTTTGTGTGAAACTCTGAATGTAATGTGACATATCCAAATCATTTAAGCTATATTACTGTATAGCTAAATAACACATGGATACAATAATTCCAGTTATGAGTTGCTGAAGTAACATATTAAGTGTTTTAGCCTATCTTTGTTTTTGTTTTTTTAAAAGACATTAGTTGAATAACGTAAAACACACCCATTGTCTGACAGTTATAGCTAAATGGCTTGAGATTGCACGTCTCTAACCATAGCCTGTAAAAAATCAAACACACACCCACACACACACAAAAAGGGTTGCCGCCGTTTTTAGCCAATCAGAAACGCACTATCTGTTTTAATCATTTGCCGCTTTGCGAACATCCGGTTTGCTGGAATATCTTGGGGGTGGGATTTCAGGGAGAGTGTTCTGACAGAGACGGGCTTTGATTCTGAAAACCAGGCGCGTCGTTAGACATGGCAATGATGGCATGGCTCTGGACATGGCTCTGGACATGGGCATTCGGGGCTTCAGCCCGAAAAAAAAAATAAATATATATATATATATATTGAGATCAATAGATAATTGATCATTGATCATTATTATTACATTTTAATAATTTTGTATTTATTTAAAAAAAATACGTTCGGTATTTTAATCTATCCGTGGGAATAATGTATTAAAGACGATTAAAATGTTCAAGCAGATCAAATTTACCATGGTTACTATGATTACACAGCACGCTTGAGTTTCAGCGCACCAGAGGGGGGGAGAGAGAGAGAGAGAGAGAGAGAGAGAGAGAGAGAGAGAGAGAGAGAGAGAGAGAGAGAGAGAGAGAGAGAGAGAGAGAGAGAGAGAGAGAGAGAGAGAGAGAGAGAGAGAGAGAGAGAGAGAGAGAGCTTTAGGGCTTGACTGCCATTGTTGTTTGTGGCTTCATTAGAGTTCTATTCATTAGAATAAGGAGTCATGAGAGGCCGATGAGAGGCAGGAAGAGTTATCTAATTTACTGGGGCCCAGGGGCGTTTCTAGGTTTCAAAAACATCAGGGGCTGAACCCGAAACATCAGGGATTGGGGTGGGGAATAAGATAGCATGATTCGATACAATAATGCATATTGCAGGCCTATTATGCAGCGGCAGACTGGTTAAGAAAAAATCATCACTGACACTGTGACCATACCAGCCCACATTACCACAGTCATACACATTCAAAGGTGAGGAAGTTAGGGGGGTTCGGGGGCATCCTCCCCCGAGAAAATTTGGATTTCTCAGACCTACATGTGTGCATTTTAAGGTATTTGAAGGTCATACAAATGGTATAACAATAGCTTTAAAAGCATATCAGTGGGCACTGGCACTGGCAGTAGCATAAAAGATGACAGATTCTTAAATATGAGAATGAGGATAAATGTTGAAATGAATGATCCACGCTTGGATGCAAATGCAGAATGTTTCTTCTTCAATACACAATCCATATTCCTAACAGGAATGGCCTTAATGAGAAATCTTTCAAGGATTATGAATTTCAATCAAACACCAGTGCAATCTTTTTGTGTCCAGACGAAAATGAGCAATTTATATATTAGCATTAAAGATTGGTTTCAGCAACTTCTTTCCAAGGTTAGCTAATCAATGTTTTTGGCACTAATCTGTTAAATCAAAGTTCAATTGTTCACTCATAAAGACAGTCACTTGTCGCCACCTACTGACTTACTTAATAATGCAAGTTGGGCAAACACAGACAAGCAGAGTGATAAACCGTGAAAAGGCTGATACTGGTGAAATATTCGAACACATTCGAGGACCATACAAATATACTTAAAAATGTTATACTAAATATATATTTATAAATATATATTTATATAGGCTACTAAATATATATTTATACTAATGAATTGAGCTTATAGTTTATGTAATTAGCAAATAACATCTGTGTTAAATAGTAATAGATTATAATAATGTTAATCAAGCTGATTAAATCACATGACTGCGATGTTAATTCTCCGTTTTCAGTGTATGTTTTATTAAAACATTAAAAGCCGTATTTAGCTCGCGAGATAAAAAGTGACATCGGTTACAAAATAGGTATCTAAAAGTTAGACAGAAACGTTGATGCTAGCGATATGATTTCCTAACCTGAAATAAGATAGGAGGAAGCAAGATAGGATTCCTAAAGATATTTAGTATTTTCTTCGACAATATCAATTGGGATTCTATTCTATCTTATCTTAGCCAAATCAGATGAATAAGTTAGGCTACTTCATCTACATTCTTCACGAGAAACGGGTTATGATGACTCACAAAATGGATTAGCTTGTTTAGGCGTAATAGTAAGGCCACGTACTTTACATGTTCTGCATTAAAACCACAATGAGTAACTTACAGGACTAACTTAGTTAAGTTAGACGACCAGGGTTTGCTGAAGAGCCTTCCCTGCTAAAAACAAACAAAAAAAAACAACAAAACCATTACAAACCATTACCAAATTAACATAAGCAAGAATGGGATTTGAACTCAGGTCTTCTTGATTAAAGCCCAACGCTTTATCAATTGAGGCACTGAGTCTGTTTATTTGCGGGTTTGGTTTTATTTGTTGGAAAAATAAATCTAGAAATATAATTTGACACAGGAGGGCAGTATAGCCCTATTTATGGTTTTGATATGGCACTGCGCGACGCGGCGCTGCGCTTCTGGGTTAAACCGTGACATCTACACGTTTTCCAAAGTGGACCATTTGCTTTATTGAAAACGTGACATTTAGACGTTTTTTTCGGCGTGGATCGAGGCAAATGAATCCTTTTCACCATGAAAATAATAAACGTTTTTTTTTTTTTTTGCATTTTAAATAATAGACCATTTCTCAGTGATCGTCAATAAAACAAAATCCAATTTTTCTCGGTTTAATGAAAACCAATAGGTCGTTATGGTAAGTTTAAGTTTCAGTTTAAGTGTAAGTTTCACGTTTGAGGGGGTTAAACTGTGACATCTACACGTTTTCCAAAGTGGACAAACGTGGTTATTTCACGTCTTGTCGTGATACCGAGTAATTTTGAGTATCTCCGATCTTCTCGAAACTCTGGATTCTGATGGAGGGCCATGAGACTTAGACCTGAGTGCCAAAATGGAGGTTCTAGACCCTTCCAGAGCTGAGCTATTGAGATCCCACGTAGCATTTAAATACGCTGCATTTACATGCACGCAAGTGATTTTTGAATATTAATGATTGAACGAATATTAATGTCGATATACAATGGTTTGTTAAAACCAATCCTGCTATTGATCTCTTTGTAAGACCCTAGAACAGGGAAAACAAATGTCAGGCGAAATATTTCGGACCTAAAACTAACTTCACCGCGCTAAGTTACAGGAGTTTATTCCCGCTGCTAAGCAAGGGAACTAGGTCGAGTATTTAAAAGGTTATGGTTAACATGGTTAACGTGGTTTAACGTCGATGTAATACGTTGTTTTAGCGTACCTTTTGCTTAAACGAGGAGCTGGGGGACGCCGGAAAAATAGACATTTTACTAATTAGGCTGCTTCATCAAAAACGTGACATTTAGACGTTTTATTCGGTGTGGATCAAGGCAAATTAATCTTTTTCAATCCTTTTAAAATGCAAAAATGTTTTTGCAGATTGGGGAAGATTGGAGAAGATTGGGGAAACTTAATCCCCCCCCAACCCCCCCCCCCCCCCCTAAAAAAACGTAAGGTGTAACACTGTTGTTGTTTTTTTCTGGTCGAAATTTTGAGTTTAGATTTCTCAGATCTGGAAGGGTCTAAAGCCTCCAATTTTGCACTCAGGTCTAAGTCTCATGGCCCTCTATCAGAGTCCAGAGTTTTGAGAAGATTTGGGAAACTTAATTTTTCGCCCCCCCCCAAGAAAAAACGTAAGGGGTAACACTGTCGTTTTTTTTTTCTGGTCGAAATTTTGAGTTTCGATATCTCAGCTCTGGAAGGGTATAGAGCCTCCATTGTTGCACTCAGGTCTAAGTCTCATGGCCCTCTATCAGAATCCAGAGTTTTGAGAAGATTGGGGAAACTTAATTTTTCGCCCCCCCCCCCCCCCCCCCCTCAAAAAAAAAAAACCGTAAGGGGTAACACTGTCGTTTTTTTCTTCTGGTCGAAATTTTGATTTTCGATATCTCAGCTCTGGAAGGGTCTAGAGCCTCCATTGTTGCACTCAGGTCTAAGTCTCATGGCCCTCTATCAGAATCAAGAGTTTTGAGAAGATTTGGGAAACTTAATTTTTCGCCCCCAAAAAAAAAAAAACGTAAGGGGTAACACTGGCGTTTTTTTTTTCTGGTCGAAATTTTGAGTTTCGATATCTCAGCTCTGGAAGGGTCTAAAGCCTCCATTTTTGCACTCAGGTCTAAGTCTCATGGCCCTCTATCAGAATCAAGAGTTTTGAGAAGATTTGGGAAACTTAATTTTTCGCCCCCCCCAAAAAAAAACGTAAGGGGGTAACACTGTTTTTTTTTTCTGGTCGAAATTTTGATTTTCGATATCTCAGCTCTGGAGAGTCTAGAGCCTCTATTGTTGCACTCAGGTCTAAGTCTCATGGCCCTCTACCAGAATCCAGAGTTTTGAGAAGATTTGGGAAATTAAATCCCCCCCCCCTAAAAAAAACGTAAGGGGTAACACTGTCGTTTTTTTTTCTGGTCTAAATTTTGAGTTTCGATATCTCAGCTCTGGAAGGGTCTAAAGCCTCCATTTCTGCACTCAGGTCTAAGGGCCAATCCCAATTCTACCCCTTACCCCTTCACTTTCCCCTTCCCCTCCATTTTGCGCGTCCACGTGAAGGGGTAGGACTGTCCCAATTCTCTTTTGGTTGGAGGGGGAGGGCTAGGGTGAAGGGCCAGATAGCCCTTCAAATGAAGATTTTTCGGGAGCACACTTCAAACGAAGGGGTATGAGAAGTGTCACTGCTAACCCAGGCTGGCTGCCCAAGCGACAAAGGAGACCCATAAATTTAAGTATTTGTGGCTTTAATAAGTATTATAACGACAAATAATGATTTGCTTTATGTTACATTCAATATTGTGTTCATATTTACGGTCAGTTTCTTCACAGAAACGTTTGTAAAAAAAAAAAAAAAAAAAAAATCGCTAAAATTACTGTAGTTTGCTAACGATAGTCCCGCAACATATTTTCGTCGTCTCCGTTGTTTCCTGCGAACTTCAAAAGATGCAAGAAAATAGCTGTAACCCACGCGACTGAGATAACTGCAGCTGTCGACGGCATCTTGGAAGTTGTGAACATCGGCGCATCTCCTGTGACGTAGGCGCTAGCGACGACTTATAATGACGTTTAACGGAGGCGTAGTGTTGTCCCATTTCTTAGGGGAATATTTTCACCCCTATTGCCACTCTGTTTCAAGGGTCAAGGGGAAGGCGAAGGGGTAGGGCTAGGGGAAAGGGAAGGGGTAAGGGGTAGAATTGGGATTGGCCCTAAGTCTCATGGCCCTCTATCAGAACCCAGAGTTTTGAGAAGATTGGGGAAACTTAATCCCCCCCCCCCCCCCTCAAAAAAAAAACCGTAAGGGGTAACACTGTCATTTTTTTCTTCTGGTCGAAATTTTGATTTTCGATATCTCAGCTCTGGAAGGGTCTAAAGCCTCCATTTTTGCACTCAGGTCTAAGTCTCAAGGCCCTCTATCAAAATCCAGAGTTTTGAGAAGATTGGGAAAACTTATTTTTTTGCCCCCCCCCCCCCCCAAAAAAACGTAAGGGGTACCACTGTCGTTTTTTTATCGGGCCGAATTTTTGAGTTTCGATATCTCAGCTCTGGAAGGGGCTAGAGCCTCCATTTTTGCACTCAGGTCTAAGTCTCATGGCCCTCTATCAGAATCCAGAGGTTTGGGAAGATTGGAGAAACTTAATTTTTTGCCCAAAAAAAAAAAACGTAAGGGGTACCACTGTCGTTTTTTTTTCGGGCCGAATTTTTGAGTTTCGATATCTCAGCTCTGGAAGGGGCTAGAGCCTCCATTTTTACACTCAGGTCTAAGTCTCATGGCCCTCTATCAGAATCCAGAGTTTTGGGAAGATTGGAGAAACTTAATTTTTCGCTCAAAAAAAAAACCGTAAGGGGTACCACTGTCGTTTTTTTTTCGGGCCGAATTTTTGAGTTTCGATATCTCAGCTCTGGAAGGGGCTAGAGCCTCCATTTTTGCACTCAGGTCTAAGTCTCATGGCCCTCTATCAGAATCCAGAGTTTTGGGAAGATTGGAGAAACTTAATTTTTCGCCCAAAAAAAAAAACGTAAGGGGTACCACTGTCGTTTTTTTTTCGGGCCGAATTTTTGAGTTTCGATATCTCAGCTCTGGAAGGGGCTAGAGCCTCCATTTTTGCACTCAGGTCTAAGTCTCAAGGCCCTCTATCAAAATCCAGAGTTTTGAGAAGATTGGGAAAACTTATTTTTTTGCCCCCCCCCCCCCCCCCCCAAAAAAAAAACGTAAGGGGTACCACTGTCGTTTTTTTATCGGGCCGAATTTTTGAGTTTCGATATCTCAGCTCTGGAAGGGGCTAGAGCCTCCATTTTTGCACTCAGGTCTAAGTCTCATGGCCCTCTATCAGAATCCAGAGGTTTGGGAAGATTGGAGAAACTTAATTTTTTGCCCAAAAAAAAAAAACGTAAGGGGTACCACTGTCGTTTTTTTTTCGGGCCGAATTTTTGAGTTTCGATATCTCAGCTCTGGAAGGGGCTAGAGCCTCCATTTTTGCACTCAGGTCTAAGTCTCATGGCCCTCTATCAGAATCCAGAGTTTTGGGAAGATTGGAGAAACTTAATTTTTCGCTCAAAAAAAAAACCGTAAGGGGTACCACTGTCGTTTTTTTTTCGGGCCGAATTTTTGAGTTTCGATATCTCAGCTCTGGAAGGGGCTAGAGCCTCCATTTTTGCACTCAGGTCTAAGTCTCATGGCCCTCTATCAGAATCCAGAGTTTTGGGAAGATTGGAGAAACTTAATTTTTCGCCCAAAAAAAAAAACGTAAGGGGTACCACTGTCGTTTTTTTTTCGGGCCGAATTTTTGAGTTTCGATATCTCAGCTCTGGAAGGGGCTAGGGCCTCCATTTTTGCACTCAGGTCTAAGTCTCATGGCCCTCTATCAGAATCCAGAGTTTTGGGAAGATTGGAGAAACTTAATTTTTCGCCCAAAAAAAAAAACGTAAGGGGTACCACTGTCGTTTTTTTTTCGGGCCGAATTTTTGAGTTTCGATATCTCAGCTCTGGAAGGGGCTAGAGCCTCCATTTTTGCACTCAGGTCTAAGTCTCATGGCCCTCTATCAGAATCCAGAGTTTTGAAAAGATTGGGGAAACTTATTTTTTTGCACCAAAAAAAAAACGACAGGGGTAACACTGCCGTGTTCTTTTTTTTGGGCGTTGTTGTGTGGAATGATGCAATTTATTTTATAATAACTATATGTAAACTTCTCATAAAGATTTTATAGAACAGTCTTTTATGTAAAACAGCTTTTATATGAAACTATATGTAAACTGCTTGTAAAGACTTTATAGAACAGTCTTTTAGGTAAAACAGCGTTTTTATTAAACTATATGTAAACTGCTTGTAAAGACTTTATAGAACAGTCTTATGTAAAACAGCTTTTGTATGAAACCATATGTAAAAGACTTTATAGATATATACAGTTTTTATACGTAAACTGTTTATAATAAATACACAGAAACATATTGTAACATATGTTTATTGGTTTTATAAGAAAGAGACAGAAACATATTGTAACAAGAATGCTTTATTAATGGAATGTAACCAGTATTATGCATGTAGGTAGTAAAAGAAAAAAATGTATTACCTTAATGTTCTGTTCCAGACTAAAAGGCGAAGGATGCTGAGAAACCGTGTGAGGAGAAGGAAGATCAAGCTAAAGAAGGCCGAGATTGTTGAAGGGACTGAAAGAGTTAAATATGGATCCAGGTCTTGGATTGTGCATATGACTTGAAAGAGGTGTGACATGTAAATGTATTATAAAAAGTACATTGAAATGTATGAGGTTAGACTCTGGAAACTGGACCAGACTCTCCATTGTTTGATGATCCAAGCCTGACACCTACTGGTGTAACTTGTGAACTGCATTTTTTGAACTAATTTTGTTAACCTGTTTGAAAGAAAAATCTGGAAAACTTTATACAATAAAAATACAAATAATAGATTAAAAAAGTTTGCGTGCCAAGAGTCACTGCTTGCGGTAAAGAACTTAGCCACGGAGGGGACTTTGTACTGGGGTGTAAGTATGAATGTGTGTACTTATTTTCTATTGTAGGATTCAACCATCTTTACCTTACCTGAGAATAAACAAAATAAGGTAGAAGGTGAATGATTTATAACGGAGGTACTAGGATATATCTAACACCATAAAAAAGCGTCGAAATTTTGAGTTTCTCTGATCTTCTTGAAACTCTGGATTCTGATAGAGGGCCATGGGACTTAGACCTGCGTGCCAAAATGGAGGCTGTAGACCCTTCCAGAGCTGAGATATTGAGATCCCACATAGCATTTATGCCCTTATAAATATATCAATATCTCAGCTCTGGAAGGGTCTAGAGCCTCCATTTTTGCACTCAGGTCTAAGTCTCATGGCCCTCTATCAGAATCCAGAGTTTTGGGAAGATTGGAGAAACTTAATTTTTCGCCCAAAAAAAAAAAACCGTAAGGGGTACCACAGTCGTTGTTTTTTTTCGGGCCGAATTTTTGAGTTTCGATATCTCAGCTCTGGAAGGGGCTAGAGCCTCCATTTTTGCACTCAGGTCTAAGTCTCATGGCCCTCTATCAGAATCCAGAGTTTTGGGAAGATTGGAGAAACGTAATTTTTCGCCCCAAAAAAAAAACGTAAGGGGTACCACTGTCGTTTTTTTTTCGGGCCG
The DNA here is from genome assembly GCF_988280905.1 of Pimephales promelas. Classification (NCBI taxonomy): domain Eukaryota; kingdom Metazoa; phylum Chordata; class Actinopteri; order Cypriniformes; family Leuciscidae; genus Pimephales; species Pimephales promelas. The sequence goes on along the minus strand of NC_142786.1, from coordinate 7,244,304 downwards.
AATTTTTGAGTTTCGATATCTCAGCTCTGGAAGGGGCTAGAGCCTCCATTTTTGCACTCAGGTCTAAGTCTCATGGCCCTCTATCAGAATCCAGAGTTTTGGGAAGATTGGAGAAACTTAATTTTTCGCCCAAAAAAAAAAAACGTAAGGGGTACCACTGTCGTTTTTTTTTTCGGGCCGAATTTTTGAGTTTCGATATCTCAGCTCTGGAAGGGGCTAGAGCCTCCATTTTTGCACTCAGGTCTAAGTCTCATGGCCCTCTATCAGAATCCAGAGTTTTGGGAAGATTGGAGAAACTTAATTTTTCGCCCAAAAAAAAAAACGTAAGGGGTACCACTGTTGTTGTTTTTTTCGGGCCGAATTTTTGAGTTTCGATATCTCAGCTCTGGAAGGGGCTAGAGCCTCCATTTTTGCACTCAGGTCTAAGTCTCATGGCCCTCTATCAGAATCCAGAGTTTTGGGAAGATTGGAGAAACTTAATTTTTCGCCCAAAAAAAAAAACGTAAGGGGTACCACTGTCGTTTTTTTTTCGGGCCGAATTTTTGAGTTTCGATATCTCAGCTCTGGAAGGGGCTAGAGCCTCCATTTTTGCACTCAGGTCTAAGTCTCAAGGCCCTCTATCAAAATCCAGAGTTTTGAGAAGATTGGGAAAACTTATTTTTTTGCCCCCCCCCCCCCCCCCCAAAAAAAAACGTAAGGGGTACCACTGTCGTTTTTTTATCGGGCCGAATTTTTGAGTTTCGATATCTCAGCTCTGGAAGGGGCTAGAGCCTCCATTTTTGCACTCAGGTCTAAGTCTCATGGCCCTCTATCAGAATCCAGAGGTTTGGGAAGATTGGAGAAACTTAATTTTTTGCCCAAAAAAAAAAAACGTAAGGGGTACCACTGTCGTTTTTTTTTCGGGCCGAATTTTTGAGTTTCGATATCTCAGCTCTGGAAGGGGCTAGAGCCTCCATTTTTACACTCAGGTCTAAGTCTCATGGCCCTCTATCAGAATCCAGAGTTTTGGGAAGATTGGAGAAACTTAATTTTTCGCTCAAAAAAAAAACCGTAAGGGGTACCACTGTCGTTTTTTTTTCGGGCCGAATTTTTGAGTTTCGATATCTCAGCTCTGGAAGGGGCTAGAGCCTCCATTTTTGCACTCAGGTCTAAGTCTCATGGCCCTCTATCAGAATCCAGAGTTTTGGGAAGATTGGAGAAACTTAATTTTTCGCCCAAAAAAAAAAACGTAAGGGGTACCACTGTCGTTTTTTTTTCGGGCCGAATTTTTGAGTTTCGATATCTCAGCTCTGGAAGGGGCTAGGGCCTCCATTTTTGCACTCAGGTCTAAGTCTCATGGCCCTCTATCAGAATCCAGAGTTTTGGGAAGATTGGAGAAACTTAATTTTTCGCCCAAAAAAAAAAACGTAAGGGGTACCACTGTCGTTTTTTTTTCGGGCCGAATTTTTGAGTTTCGATATCTCAGCTCTGGAAGGGGCTAGAGCCTCCATTTTTGCACTCAGGTCTAAGTCTCATGGCCCTCTATCAGAATCCAGAGTTTTGAAAAGATTGGGGAAACTTATTTTTTTGCACCAAAAAAAAAACGACAGGGGTAACACTGCCGTGTTCTTTTTTTTGGGCGTTGTTGTGTGGAATGATGCAATTTATTTTATAATAACTATATGTAAACTTCTCATAAAGATTTTATAGAACAGTCTTTTATGTAAAACAGCTTTTATATGAAACTATATGTAAACTGCTTGTAAAGACTTTATAGAACAGTCTTTTAGGTAAAACAGCGTTTTTATTAAACTATATGTAAACTGCTTGTAAAGACTTTATAGAACAGTCTTATGTAAAACAGCTTTTGTATGAAACCATATGTAAAAGACTTTATAGATATATACAGTTTTTATACGTAAACTGTTTATAATAAATACACAGAAACATATTGTAACATATGTTTATTGGTTTTATAAGAAAGAGACAGAAACATATTGTAACAAGAATGCTTTATTAATGGAATGTAACCAGTATTATGCATGTAGGTAGTAAAAGAAAAAAATGTATTACCTTAATGTTCTGTTCCAGACTAAAAGGCGAAGGATGCTGAGAAACCGTGTGAGGAGAAGGAAGATCAAGCTAAAGAAGGCCGAGATTGTTGAAGGGACTGAAAGAGTTAAATATGGATCCAGGTCTTGGATTGTGCATATGACTTGAAAGAGGTGTGACATGTAAATGTATTATAAAAAGTACATTGAAATGTATGAGGTTAGACTCTGGAAACTGGACCAGACTCTCCATTGTTTGATGATCCAAGCCTGACACCTACTGGTGTAACTTGTGAACTGCATTTTTTGAACTAATTTTGTTAACCTGTTTGAAAGAAAAATCTGGAAAACTTTATACAATAAAAATACAAATAATAGATTAAAAAAGTTTGCGTGCCAAGAGTCACTGCTTGCGGTAAAGAACTTAGCCACGGAGGGGACTTTGTACTGGGGTGTAAGTATGAATGTGTGTACTTATTTTCTATTGTAGGATTCAACCATCTTTACCTTACCTGAGAATAAACAAAATAAGGTAGAAGGTGAATGATTTATAACGGAGGTACTAGGATATATCTAACACCATAAAACAGCGTCGAAATTTTGAGTTTCTCTGATCTTCTTGAAACTCTGGATTCTGATAGAGGGCCATGGGACTTAGACCTGCGTGCCAAAATGGAGGCTGTAGACCCTTCCAGAGCTGAGATATTGAGATCCCACATAGCATTTATGCCCTTATAAATATATCAATATCTCAGCTCTGGAAGGGTCTAGAGCCTCCATTTTTGCACTCAGGTCTAAGTCTCATGGCCCTCTATCAGAATCCAGAGTTTTGGGAAGATTGGAGAAACTTAATTTTTCGCCCAAAAAAAAAAAACCGTAAGGGGTACCACAGTCGTTGTTTTTTTTCGGGCCGAATTTTTGAGTTTCGATATCTCAGCTCTGGAAGGGGCTAGAGCCTCCATTTTTGCACTCAGGTCTAAGTCTCATGGCCCTCTATCAGAATCCAGAGTTTTGGGAAGATTGGAGAAACGTAATTTTTCGCCCCAAAAAAAAAACGTAAGGGGTACCACTGTCGTTTTTTTTTCGGGCCGAATTTTTGAGTTTCGATATCTCAGCTCTGGAAGGGGCTAGAGCCTCCATTTTTGCACTCAGGTCTAAGTCTCATGGCCCTCTATCAGAATCCAGAGTTTTGGGAAGATTGGAGAAACTTAATTTTTCGCCCAAAAAAAAAAAAACGTAAGGGGTACCACTGTCGTTTTTTTTTTCGGGCCGAATTTTTGAGTTTCGATATCTCAGCTCTGGAAGGGGCTAGAGCCTCCATTTTTGCACTCAGGTCTAAGTCTCATGGCCCTCTATCAGAATCCAGAGTTTTGGGAAGATTGGAGAAACTTAATTTTTCGCCCAAAAAAAAAAACGTAAGGGGTACCACTGTTGTTGTTTTTTTCGGGCCGAATTTTTGAGTTTCGATATCTCAGCTCTGGAAGGGGCTAGAGCCTCCATTTTTGCACTCAGGTCTAAGTCTCATGGCCCTCTATCAGAATCCAGAGTTTTGGGAACATTGGAGAAACTTAATTTTTCGCCCAAAAAAAAAAAACGTAAGGGGTACCACTGTCGTTTTTTTTTTGGGCCGAATTTTTGAGTTTCGATATCTTAGCTCTGGAAGGGGCTAGAGCCTCCATTTTTGCACTCAGGTCTAAGTCTCATGGCCCTCTATCAGAATCCAGAGTTTTGGGAAGATTGGAGAAACTTAATTTTTCGCCCAAAAAAAAAAACATAAGGGGTACCACTGTCGTTTTTTTTTCGGGCCGAATTTTTGAGTTTCGATATCTCAGCTCTGGAAGGGGCTAGAGCCTCCATTTTTGCACTCAGGTCTAAGTCTCATGGCCCTCTATCAGAATCCAGAGTTTTGGGAAGATTGGAGAAACTTAATTTTTCGCCCAAAAAAAAAAACGTAAGGGGTACCACTGTCGTTTTTTTTTCGGGCCGAATTTCTGAGTTTCGATATCTCAGCTCTGGAAGGGGCTAGAGCCTCCATTTTTGCACTCAGGTCTAAGTCTCATGGCCCTCTATCAGAATCCAGAGTTTTGGGAAGATTGGAGAAACTTAATTTTTCGCCCAAAAAAAAAAACGTAAGGGGTACCACTGTCGTTTTTTTTTTCGGGCCGAATTTTTGAGTTTCGATATCTCAGCTCTGGAAGGGGCTAGAGCCTCCATTTTTGCACTCAGGTCTAAGTCTCATGGCCCTCTATCAGAATCCAGAGTTTTGGGAAGATTGGAGAAACGTAATTTTTCGCCCCAAAAAAAAAACGTAAGGGGTACCACTGTCGTTTTTTTTTCGGGCCGAATTTTTGAGTTTCGATATCTCAGCTCTGGAAGGGGCTAGAGCCTCCATTTTTGAACTCAGGTCTAAGTCTCATGGCCCTCTATCAGAATCCAGAGTTTTGGGAAGATTGGAGAAACTTAATTTTTCGCCCAAAAAAAAAAAAAACGTAAGGGGTACCACTGTCGTTTTTTTTTTCGGGCCGAATTTTTGAGTTTCGATATCTCAGCTCTGGAAGGGGCTAGAGCCTCCATTTTTGCACTCAGGTCTAAGTCTCATGGCCCTCTATCAGAATCCAGAGTTTTGGGAAGATTGGAGAAACTTAATTTTTCGCCCAAAAAAAAAAAACGTAAGGGGTACCACTGTCGTTTTTTTTTCGGGCCGAATTTTTGAGTTTCGATATCTCAGCTCTGGAAGGGGCTAGAGCCTCCATTTTTGCACTCAGGTCTAAGTCTCATGGCCCTCTATCAGAATCCAGAGTTTTGGGAAGATTGGAGAAACTTAATTTTTCGCCCAAAAAAAAAAACGTAAGGGGTACCACTGTTGTTGTTTTTTCGGGCCGAATTTTTGAGTTTCGATATCTCAGCTCTGGAAGGGGCTAGAGCCTCCATTTTTGCACTCAGGTCTAAGTCTCATGGCCCTCTATCAGAATCCAGAGTTTTGGGAAGATTGGAGAAACTTAATTTTTCGCCCAAAAAAAAAAACGTAAGGGGTACCACTGTCGTTTTTTTTTTGGGCCGAATTTTTGAGTTTCGATATCTCAGCTCTGGAAGGGGCTAGAGCCTCCATTTTTGCACTCAGGTCTAAGTCTCATGGCCCTCTATCAGAATCCAGAGTTTTGGGAAGATTGGAGAAACTTAATTTTTCGCCCAAAAAAAAAAAACATAAGGGGTACCACTGTCGTTTTTTTTTCGGGCCGAATTTTTGAGTTTCGATATCTCAGCTCTGGAAGGGGCTAGAGCCTCCATTTTTGCACTCAGGTCTAAGTCTCATGGTCCTCTATCAGAATCCAGAGTTTTGGGAAGATTGGAGAAACTTAATTTTTCGCCCAAAAAAAAAAACGTAAGGGGTACCACTGTCGTTTTTTTTCGGGCCGAATTTCTGAGTTTCGATATCTCAGCTCTGGAAGGGGCTAGAGCCTCCATTTTTGCACTCAGGTCTAAGTCTCATGGCCCTCTATCAGAATCCAGAGTTTTGGGAAGATTGGAGAAACTTAATTTTTCGCCCAAAAAAAAAAACGTAAGGGGTACCACTGTCGTTTTTTTTTTCGGGCCGAATTTTTGAGTTTCGATATCTCAGCTCTGGAAGGGGCTAGAGCCTCCATTTTTGCACTCAGGTCTAAGTCTCATGGCCCTCTATCAGAATCCAGAGTTTTGGGAAGATTGGAGAAACTTAATTTTTCGCCCAAAAAAAAAAAAGTAAGGGGTACCACTGTCGTTTTTTTTTTCGCGCCAAATTTTTGAGTTTCGATATCTCAGCTCTGGAAGGGGCTAGAGCCTCCATTTTTGCACTCAGGTCTAAGTCTCATGGCCCTCTATCAGAATCCAGAGTTTTGGGAAGATTGGAGAAACTTAATTTTTCGCCCAAAAAAAAAAACGTAAGGGGTACCACTGTCGTTTTTTTTTTCGGGCCGAATTTTTGAGTTTCGATATCTCAGCTCTGGAAGGGGCTAGAGCCTCCATTTTTGCACTCAGGTCTAAGTCTCATGGCCCTCTATCAGAATCCAGAGTTTTGGGAAGATTGGAGAAACTTAATTTTTCGCCCAAAAAAAAAAACGTAAGGGGTACCACTGTCGTTTTTTTTTTGGGCCGAATTTCTGAGTTTCGATATCTCAGCTCTGGAAGGGGCTAGAGCCTCCATTTTTGCACTCAGGTCTAAGTCTCATGGCCCTCTATCAGAATCCAGAGTTTTGGGAAGATTGGAGAAACTTAATTTTTCGCCCAAAAAAAAAAACGTAAGGGGTACCACTGTCGTTTTTTTTTTCGGGCCGAATTTTTGAGTTTCGATATCTCAGCTCTGGAAGGGGCTAGAGCCTCCATTTTTGCACTCAGGTCTAAGTCTCATGGCCCTCTATCAGAATCCAGAGTTTTGGGAAGATTGGAGAAACGTAATTTTTCGCCCCAAAAAAAAAACGTAAGGGGTACCACTGTCGTTTTTTTTTCGGGCCGAATTTTTGAGTTTCGATATCTCAGCTCTGGAAGGGGCTAGAGCCTCCATTTTTGAACTCAGGTCTAAGTCTCATGGCCCTCTATCAGAATCCAGAGTTTTGGGAAGATTGGAGAAACTTAATTTTTCGCCCAAAAAAAAAAAAAACGTAAGGGGTACCACTGTCGTTTTTTTTTTCGGGCCGAATTTTTGAGTTTCGATATCTCAGCTCTGGAAGGGGCTAGAGCCTCCATTTTTGCACTCAGGTCTAAGTCTCATGGCCCTCTATCAGAATCCAGAGTTTTGGGAAGATTGGAGAAACTTAATTTTTCGCCCAAAAAAAAAAAACGTAAGGGGTACCACTGTCGTTTTTTTTTCGGGCCGAATTTTTGAGTTTCGATATCTCAGCTCTGGAAGGGGCTAGAGCCTCCATTTTTGCACTCAGGTCTAAGTCTCATGGCCCTCTATCAGAATCCAGAGTTTTGGGAAGATTGGAGAAACTTAATTTTTCGCCCAAAAAAAAAAACGTAAGGGGTACCACTGTTGTTGTTTTTTCGGGCCGAATTTTTGAGTTTCGATATCTCAGCTCTGGAAGGGGCTAGAGCCTCCATTTTTGCACTCAGGTCTAAGTCTCATGGCCCTCTATCAGAATCCAGAGTTTTGGGAAGATTGGAGAAACTTAATTTTTCGCCCAAAAAAAAAAACGTAAGGGGTACCACTGTCGTTTTTTTTTTGGGCCGAATTTTTGAGTTTCGATATCTCAGCTCTGGAAGGGGCTAGAGCCTCCATTTTTGCACTCAGGTCTAAGTCTCATGGCCCTCTATCAGAATCCAGAGTTTTGGGAAGATTGGAGAAACTTAATTTTTCGCCCAAAAAAAAAAAACATAAGGGGTACCACTGTCGTTTTTTTTTCGGGCCGAATTTTTGAGTTTCGATATCTCAGCTCTGGAAGGGGCTAGAGCCTCCATTTTTGCACTCAGGTCTAAGTCTCATGGTCCTCTATCAGAATCCAGAGTTTTGGGAAGATTGGAGAAACTTAATTTTTCGCCCAAAAAAAAAAACGTAAGGGGTACCACTGTCGTTTTTTTTCGGGCCGAATTTCTGAGTTTCGATATCTCAGCTCTGGAAGGGGCTAGAGCCTCCATTTTTGCACTCAGGTCTAAGTCTCATGGCCCTCTATCAGAATCCAGAGTTTTGGGAAGATTGGAGAAACTTAATTTTTCGCCCAAAAAAAAAAACGTAAGGGGTACCACTGTCGTTTTTTTTTTCGGGCCGAATTTTTGAGTTTCGATATCTCAGCTCTGGAAGGGGCTAGAGCCTCCATTTTTGCACTCAGGTCTAAGTCTCATGGCCCTCTATCAGAATCCAGAGTTTTGGGAAGATTGGAGAAACTTAATTTTTCGCCCAAAAAAAAAAAAGTAAGGGGTACCACTGTCGTTTTTTTTTTTCGCGCCAAATTTTTGAGTTTCGATATCTCAGCTCTGGAAGGGGCTAGAGCCTCCATTTTTGCACTCAGGTCTAAGTCTCATGGCCCTCTATCAGAATCCAGAGTTTTGGGAAGATTGGAGAAACTTAATTTTTCGCGCAAAAAAAAAAAACGTAAGGGGTACCACTGTCGTTTTTTTTTCGGGCCGAATTTTTGAGTTTCGATATCTCAGCTCTGGAAGGGGCTAGAGCCTCCATTTTTGCACTCAGGTCTAAGTCTCATGGCCCTCTATCAGAATCCAGAGTTTTGGGAAGATTGGAGAAACTTAATTTTTCGCCCAAAAAAAAAAAAAGTAAGGGGTACCACTGTCGTTTTTTTTTCGGGCCGAATTTTTGAGTTTCGATATCTCAGCTCTGGAAGGGGCTAGAGCCTCCATTTTTGCACTCAGGTCTAAGTCTCATGGCCCTCTATCAGAATCCAGAGTTTTGGGAAGATTGGAGAAACTTAATTTTTCGCCCAAAAAAAAAAAACATAAGGGGTACCACTGTCGTTTATTTTTCGGGCCGAATTTTTTAGTTTCGACATCTCAGCTCTGGAAGGGGCTAGAGCCTCTATTTTTGCACTCAGGTCTAAGTCTCATGGCCCTCTATCAGAATCCAGAGTTTTGGGAAGATTGGAGAAACTTAATTTTTCGCGCAAAAAAAAAAACGTAAGGGGTACCACTGTCGTTTTTTTTTCGGGCCGAATTTTTGAGTTTCGATATCTCAGCTCTGGAAGGGGCTAGAGCCTCCATTTTTGCACTCAGGTCTAAGTCTCATGGCCCTCTATCAGAATCCAGAGTTTTGGGAAGATTGGAGAAACTTAATTTTTCGCCCAAAAAAAAAAAAAGTAAGGGGTACCACTGTCGTTTTTTTTTCGGGCCGAATTTTTGAGTTTCGATATCTCAGCTCTGGAAGGGGCTAGAGCCTCCATTTTTGCACTCAGGTCTAAGTCTCATGGCCCTCTATCAGAATCCAGAGTTTTGGGAAGATTGGAGAAACTTAATTTTTCGCCCAAAAAAAAAAAACATAAGGGGTACCACTGTCGTTTTTTTTTTCGGGCCGAATTTTTTAGTTTCGACATCTCAGCTCTGGAAGGGGCTAGAGCCTCTATTTTTGCACTCAGGTCTAAGTCTCATTGTCCTCTATCAGAATACAGAGTTTTGGGAAGATTGGAGAAACTTAATTTTTCGCCCAAAAAAAAAACGTAAGGGGTACGTACCACTGTCGTTTTTTTTTCGGGCTGAATTTTTGAGTTTCGATATCTCAGCTCTGGAAGGGGCTAGAGCCTCCATTTTTGCACTCAGGTCTAAGTCTCATGGCCCTCTATCAGAATACATAGTTTTGGGAAGATTGGAGAAACTTAATTTTTCGCCCAAAAAAAAAAAACGTAAGGGGTACCACTGTCGTTTTTTTTTCGGGCCGAATTTTTGAGTTTCGATATCTTAGCTCTGGAAGGGGCTAGAGCCTCCATTTTTGCACTCAGGTCTAAGTCTCATGGCCCTCTATCAGAATACAGAGTTTTGGGAAGATTGGAGAAACTTAATTTTTCGCCCAAAAAAAAAAAACGTAAGGGGTACCACTGTCGTTTTTTTTTCGGGCCGAATTTTTGAGTTTCGATATCTTAGCTCTGGAAGGGGCTAGAGCTCTCCATTTTTGCACTCAGGTCTAAGTCTCATGGCCCTCTATCAGAATCCAGAGTTTTGAGAAGATTGGGGAAACTTATTTTTTTGCACCAAAAAAAAAACGACAGGGGTAACACTGCCGTGTTCTTTTTTTTGGGCGTTGTTGTGTGGAATGATGCAATTTATTTTATAATAACTATATGTAAACTTCTCATAAAGACTTTATAGAACAGTCTTTTATGTAAAACAGCTTTTATATGAAACTATATGTAAACTGCTTGTAAAGACTTTATAGAACAGTCTTTTAGGTAAAACAGCGTTTTTATTAAACTATATGTAAACTGCTTGTAAAGACTTTATAGAACAGTCTTATGTAAAACAGCTTTTGTATGAAACCATATGTAAAAGACTTTATAGATATATACAGTTTTTATACGTAAACTGTTTATAATAAATACACAGAAACATATTGTAACATATGTTTATTGGTTTTATAAGAAAGAGACAGAAACATATTGTAACAAGAATGCTTTATTAATGGAATGTAACCAGTATTATGCATGTAGGTAGTAAAAGAAAAAAATGTATTACCTTAATGTTCTGTTCCAGACTAAAAGGCGAAGGATGCTGAGAAACCGTGTGAGGAGAAGGAAGATCAAGCTAAAGAAGGCCGAGATTGTTGAAGGGACTGAAAGAGTTAAATATGGATCCAGGTCTTGGATTGTGCATATGACTTGAAAGAGGTGTGACATGTAAATGTATTATAAAAAGTACATTGAAATGTATGAGGTTAGACTCTGGAAACTGGACCAGACTCTCCATTGTTTGATGATCCAAGCCTGACACCTACTGGTGTAACTTGTGAACTGCATTTTTTGAACTAATTTTGTTAACCTGTTTGAAAGAAAAATCTGGAAAACTTTATACAATAAAAATACAAATAATAGATTAAAAAAGTTTGCGTGCCAAGAGTCACTGCTTGCGGTAAAGAACTTAGCCACGGAGGGGACTTTGTACTGGGGTGTAAGTATGAATGTGTGTACTTATTTTCTATTGTAGGATTCAACCATCTTTACCTTACCTGAGAATAAACAAAATAAGGTAGAAGGTGAATGATTTATAACGGAGGTACTAGGATATATCTAACACCATAAAACAGCGTCGAAATTTTGAGTTTCTCTGATCTTCTTGAAACTCTGGATTCTGATAGAGGGCCATGGGACTTAGACCTGCGTGCCAAAATGGAGGCTGTAGACCCTTCCAGAGCTGAGATATTGAGATCCCACATAGCATTTATGCCCTTATAAATATATCAATATCTCAGCTCTGGAAGGGGCTAGAGCCTCCATTTTTGCACTCAGGTCTAAGTCTCATGGCCCTCTATCAGAATCCAGAGTTTTGGGAAGATTGGAGAAACGTAATTTTTCGCCCCAAAAAAAAAAACGTAAGGGGTACCACAGTCGTTGTTTTTTTTCGGGCCGAATTTTTGAGTTTCGATATCTCAGCTCTGGAAGGGGCTAGAGCCTCCATTTTTGAACTCAGGTCTAAGTCTCATGGCCCTCTATCAGAATCCAGAGTTTTGGGAAGATTGGAGAAACTTAATTTTTCGCCCAAAAAAAAAAAACGTAAGGGGTACCACTGTCGTTTTTTTTTTTCGGGCCGAATTTTTGAGTTTCGATATCTCAGCTCTGGAAGGGGCTAGAGCCTCCATTTTTGCACTCAGGTCTAAGTCTCATGGCCCTCTATCAGAATCCAGAGTTTTGGGAAGATTGGAGAAACTTAATTTTTCGCCCAAAAAAAAAAAAACGTAAGGGGTACCACTGTCGTTTTTTTTTCGGGCCGAATTTTTGAGTTTCGATATCTCAGCTCTGGAAGGGGCTAGAGCCTCCATTTTTGCACTCAGGTCTAAGTCTCATGGCCCTCTATCAGAATCCAGAGTTTTGGGAAGATTGGAGAAACTTAATTTTTCGCCCAAAAAAAAAAACGTAAGGGGTACCACTGTTGTTTTTTTTTCGGGCCGAATTTTTGAGTTTCGATATCTCAGCTCTGGAAGGGGCTAGAGCCTCCATTTTTGCACTCAGGTCTTAGTCTCATGGCCCTCTATCAGAATCCAGAGTTTTGGGAACATTGGAGAAACTTAATTTTTCGCCCAAAAAAAAAAACGTAAGGGGTACCACTGTCGTTTTTTTTTTGGGCCGAATTTTTGAGTTTCGATATCTCAGCTCTGGAAGGGGCTAGAGCCTCCATTTTTGCACTCAGGTCTAAGTCTCATGGCCCTCTATCAGAATCCAGAGTTTTGGGAAGATTGGAGAAACTTAATTTTTCGCCCAAAAAAAAAAACATAAGGGGTACCACTGTCGTTTTTTTTTCGGGCCGAATTTTTGAGTTTCGATATCTCAGCTCTGGAAGGGGCTAGAGCCTCCATTTTTGCACTCAGGTCTAAGTCTCATGGTCCTCTATCAGAATCCAGAGTTTTGGGAAGATTGGAGAAACTTAATTTTTCGCCCAAAAAAAAAAACGTAAGGGGTACCACTGTCGTTTTTTTTTCGGGCCGAATTTCTGAGTTTCGATATCTCAGCTCTGGAAGGGGCTAGAGCCTCCATTTTTGCACTCAGGTCTAAGTCTCATGGCCCTCTATCAGAATCCAGAGTTTTGGGAAGATTGGAGAAACTTAATTTTTCGCCCAAAAAAAAAAAACGTAAGGGGTACCACTGTCGTTTTTTTTTTCGGGCCGAATTTTTGAGTTTCGATATCTCAGCTCTGGAAGGGGCTAGGGCCTCCATTTTTGCACTCAGGTCTAAGTCTCATGGCCCTCTATCAGAATCCAGAGTTTTGGGAAGATTGGAGAAACTTAATTTTTCGCCCAAAAAAAAAAAAGTAAGGGGTACCACTGTCGTTTTTTTTTTTCGCGCCAAATTTTTGAGTTTCGATATCTCAGCTCTGGAAGGGGCTAGAGCCTCCATTTTTGCACTCAGGTCTAAGTCTCATGGCCCTCTATCAGAATCGAGAGTTTTGGGAAGATTGGAGAAACTTAATTTTTCGCGCAAAAAAAAAAAACGTAAGGGGTACCACTGTCGTTTTTTTTTCGGGCCGAATTTTTGAGTTTCGATATCTCAGCTCTGGAAGGGGCTAGAGCCTCCATTTTTGCACTCAGGTCTAAGTCTCATGGCCCTCTATCAGAATCCAGAGTTTTGGGAAGATTGGAGAAACTTAATTTTTCGCCCAAAAAAAAAAAAAAGTAAGGGGTACCACTGTCGTTTTTTTTTCGGGCCGAATTTTTGAGTTTCGATATCTCAGCTCTGGAAGGGGCTAGAGCCTCCATTTTTGCACTCAGGTCTAAGTCTCATGGCCCTCTATCAGAATCCAGAGTTTTGGGAAGATTGGAGAAACTTAATTTTTCGCCCAAAAAAAAAAAACATAAGGGGTACCACTGTCGTTTTTTTTTCGGGCCGAATTTTTTAGTTTCGACATCTCAGCTCTGGAAGGGGCTAGAGCCTCTATTTTTGCACTCAGGTCTAAGTCTCATGGCCCTCTATCAGAATACAGAGTTTTGGGAAGATTGGAGAAACTTAATTTTTCGCCCAAAAAAAAAAAACGTAAGGGGTAACACAGTCGTTGTTTTTTTTCGGGCCGAATTTTTGAGTTTCGATATCTCAGCTCTGGAAGGGGCTAGAGCCTCCATTTTTGCACTCAGGTCTAAGTCTCATGGCCCTCTATCAGAATCCAGAGTTTTGGGAAGATTGGAGAAACTTAATTTTTCGCCCAAAAAAAAAAACGTAAGGGGTACCACTGTCGTTTTTTTTTTCGGGCCGAATTTTTGAGTTTCGATATCTCAGCTCTGGAAGGGGCTAGAGCCTCCATTTTTGCACTCAGGTCTAAGTCTCATGGCCCTCTATCAGAATCCAGAGTTTTGGGAAGATTGGAGAAACGTAATTTTTCGCCCCAAAAAAAAAACGTAAGGGGTACCACTGTCGTTTTTTTTTCGGGCCGAATTTTTGAGTTTCGATATCTCAGCTCTGGAAGGGGCTAGAGCCTCCATTTTTGCACTCAGGTCTAAGTCTCATGGCCCTCTATCAGAATCCAGAGTTTTGGGAAGATTGGAGAAACTTAATTTTTCGCCCAAAAAAAAAAAAACGTAAGGGGTACCACTGTCGTTTTTTTTTTGGGCCGAATTTTTGAGTTTCAATATCTCAGCTCTGGAAGGGGCTAGAGCCTCCATTTTTGCACTCAGGTCTAAGTCTCATGGCCCTCTATCAGAATCCAGAGTTTTGGGAAGATTGGAGAAACTTAATTTTTCGCCCAAAAAAAAAAACATAAGGGGTACCACTGTCGTTTTTTTTTTCGGGCCGAATTTTTGAGTTTCGATATCTCAGCTCTGGAAGGGGCTAGAGCCTCCATTTTTGCACTCAGGTCTAAGTCTCATGGCCCTCTATCAGAATCCAGAGTTTTGGGAAGATTGGAGAAACTTAATTTTTCGCCCAAAAAAAAAAACGTAAGGGGTACCACTGTTGTTTTTTTTTCGGGCCGAATTTTTGAGTTTCGATATCTCAGCTCTGGAAGGGGCTAGAGCCTCCATTTTTGCACTCAGGTCTAAGTCTCATGGCCCTCTATCAGAATCCAGAGTTTTGGGAACATTGGAGAAACTTAATTTTTCGCCCAAAAAAAAAAACGTAAGGGGTACCACTGTCGTTTTTTTTTCGGGCCGAATTTCTGAGTTTCGATATCTCAGCTCTGGAAGGGGCTAGAGCCTCCATTTTTGCACTCAGGTCTAAGTCTCATGGCCCTCTATCAGAATCCAGAGTTTTGGGAAGATTGGAGAAACTTAATTTTTCGCCCAAAAAAAAAAACGTAAGGGGTACCACTGTCGTTTTTTTTTCGGGCCGACTTTTTGAGTTTCGATATCTCAGCTCTGGAAGGGGCTAGAGCCTCCATTTTTGCACTCAGGTCTAAGTCTCATGGCCCTCTATCAGAATCCAGAGTTTTGGGAAGATTGGAGAAACTTAATTTTTCGCCCAAAAAAAAAAAAAGTAAGGGGTACCACTGTCGTTTTTTTTTCGGGCCGAATTTTTGAGTTTCGATATCTCAGCTCTGGAAGGGGCTAGAGCCTCCATTTTTGCACTCAGGTCTAAGTCTCATGGCCCTCTATCAGAATCCAGAGTTTTGGGAAGATTGGAGAAACTTAATTTTTCGCCCAAAAAAAAAAACATAAGGGGTACCACTGTCGTTTTTTTTTCGGGCCGAATTTTTGAGTTTCGATATCTCAGCTCTGGAAGGGGCTAGAGCCTCCATTTTTGCACTCAGGTCTAAGTCTCATGGCCCTCTATCAGAATCCAGAGTTTTGGGAAGATTGGAGAAACTTAATTTTTCGCCCAAAAAAAAAAACATAAGGGGTACCACTGTCGTTTTTTTTTCGGGCCGAATTTTTGAGTTTCGATATCTCAGCTCTGGAAGGGGCTAGAGCCTCCATTTTTGCACTCAGGTCTAAGTCTCATGGCCCTCTATCAGAATACAGAGTTTTGGGAAGATTGGAGAAACTTAATTTTTCGCCCAAAAAAAAAAAACGTAAGGGGTACCACTGTCGTTTTTTTTTCGGGCCGAATTTTTGAGTTTCGATATCTTAGCTCTGGAAGGGGCTAGAGCCTCCATTTTTGCACTCAGGTCTAAGTCTCATGGCCCTCTATCAGAATACAGAGTTTTGGGAAGATTGGAGAAACTTAATTTTTCGCCCAAAAAAAAAAAAACGTAAGGGGTACCACTGTCGTTTTTTTTTCGGGCCGAATTTTTGAGTTTCGATATCTTAGCTCTGGAAGGGGCTAGAGCCTCCATTTTTGCACTCAGGTCTAAGTCTCATGGCCCTCTATCAGAATCCAGAGTTTTGGGAAGATTGGAGGAACTTAATTTTTCGCCCAAAAAAAAAAAAACGTAAGGGGTACCACTGTCGTTTTTTTTTCGGGCCGAATTTTTGAGTTTCGATATCTCAGCTCTGGAAGGGGGTAGAGCCTCCATTTTTGCACTCAGGTCTAAGTCTCATGGCCCTCTATCAGAATCCAGAGTTTTGGGAAGATTGGAGAAACTTAATTTTTCGCCCAAAAAAAAAAAACGTAAGGGGTACCACTGTCGTTTTTTTTTCGGGCCGAATTTTTGAGTTTCGATATCTCAGCTCTGGAAGGGGCTAGAGCCTCCATTTTTGCACTCAGGTCTAAGTCTCATGGCCCTCTATCAGAATCCAGAGTTTTGGGAAGATTGGAGAAACTTAATTTTTCGCCCCAAAAAAAAAAACGTAAGGGGTACCACTGTCGTTTTTTTTTCGGGCCGAATTTTTGAGTTTCGATATCTCAGCTCTGGAAGGGGCTAGAGCCTCCATTTTTGCACTCAGGTCTAAGTCTCATGGCCCTCTATCAGAATCCAGAGTTTTGGGAAGATTGGAGAAACTTAATTTTTCGCCCAAAAAAAAAAAACGTAAGGGGTACCACTGTCGTTTTTTTTTCGGGCCGAATTTTTGAGTTTCGATATCTCAGCTCTGGAAGGGGCTAGAGCCTCCATTTTTGCACTCAGGTCTAAGTCTCATGGCCCTCTATCAGAATCCAGAGTTTTGGGAAGATTGGAGAACCTTAATTTTTCGCCCAAAAAAAAAAACGTAAGGGGTACCACTGTCGTTTTTTTTTCGGGCCGAATTTTTGAGTTTCGATATCTCAGCTCTGGAAGGGGCTAGAGCCTCCATTTTTGCACTCAGGTCTAAGTCTCATGGCCCTCTATCAGAATCCAGAGTTTTGGGAAGATTGGAGAAACTTAATTTTTCGCCCAAAAAAAAAAACGTAAGGGGTACCACTGTTGTTTTTTTTTCGGGCCGAATTTTTGAGTTTCGATATCTCAGCTCTGGAAGGGGCTAGAGCCTCCATTTTTGCACTCAGGTCTAAGTCTCATGGCCCTCTATCAGAATCCAGAGTTTTGGGAACATTGGAGAAACTTAATTTTTCGCCCAAAAAAAAAAACGTAAGGGGTACCACTGTCGGTTTTTTTTTGGGCCGAATTTTTGAGTTTCGATATCTCAGCTCTGGAAGGGGCTAGAGCCTCCATTTTTGCACTCAGGTCTAAGTCTCATGGCCCTCTATCAGAATCCAGAGTTTTGGGAAGATTGGAGAAACTTAATTTTTCGCCCAAAAAAAAAAACATAAGGGGTACCACTGTCGTTTTTTTTTCGGGCCGAATTTTTGAGTTTCGATATCTCAGCTCTGGAAGGGGCTAGAGCCTCCATTTTTGCACTCAGGTCTAAGTCTCATGGGCCTCTATCAGAATCCAGAGTTTTGGGAAGATTGGAGAAACTTAATTTTTCGCCCAAAAAAAAAACGTAAGGGGTACCACTGTCGTTTTTTTTTCGGGCCAAATTTCTGAGTTTCGATATCTCAGCTCTGGAAGGGGCTAGAGCCTCCATTTTTGCACTCAGGTCTAAGTCTCATGGCCCTCTATCAGAATCCAGAGTTTTGGGAAGATTGGAGAAACTTAATTTTTCGCCCAAAAAAAAAAACGTAAGGGGTACCACTGTCGTTTTTTTTTTCGGGCCGAATTTTTGAGTTTCGATATCTCAGCTCTGGAAGGGGCTAGAGCCTCCATTTTTGCACTCAGGTCTAAGTCTCATGGCCCTCTATCAGAATCCAGAGTTTTGGGAAGATTGGAGAAACTTAATTTTTCGCCCAAAAAAAAAAAAAGTAAGGGGTACCACTGTCGTTTTTTTTTTTTCGGGCCGAATTTTTGAGTTTCGATATCTCAGCTCTGGAAGGGGCTAGAGCCTCCATTTTTGCACTCAGGTCTAAGTCTCATGGCCCTCTATCAGAATCCAGAGTTTTGGGAAGATTGGAGAAACTTAATTTTTCGCGCAAAAAAAAAAAACGTAAGGGGTACCACTGTCGTTTTTTTTTTCGGGCCGAATTTTTGAGTTTCGATATCTCAGCTCTGGAAGGGGCTAGAGCCTCCATTTTTGCACTCAGGTCTAAGTCTCATGGCCCTCTATCAGAATCCAGAGTTTTGGGAAGATTGGAGAAACTTAATTTTTCGCCCAAAAAAAAAAAAAGTAAGGGGTACCACTGTCGTTTTTTTTTCGGGCCGAATTTTTGAGTTTCGATATCTCAGCTCTGGAAGGGGCTAGAGCCTCCATTTTTGCACTCAGGTCTAAGTCTCATGGCCCTCTATCAGAATCCAGAGTTTGGGGAAGATTGGAGAAACTTAATTTTTCGCCCAAAAAAAAAAAAACATAAGGGGTACCACTGTCGTTTTTTTTTCGGGCCGAATTTTTGAGTTTCGACATCTCAGCTCTGGAAGGGGCTAGAGCCTCTATTTTTGCACTCAGGTCTAAGTCTCATGGCCCTCTATCAGAATACAGAGTTTTGGGAAGATTGGAGAAACTTAATTTTTTGCCCAAAAAAAAAAAACGTAAGGGGTACCACTGTCGTTTTTTTTTTCGGGCCGAATTTTTGAGTTTCGATATCTCAGCTCTGGAAGGGGCTAGAGCCTCCATTTTTGCACTCAGGTCTAAGTCTCATGGCCCTCTATCAGAATACAGAGTTTTGGGAAGATTGGAGAAACTTAATTTTTCGCCCAAAAAAAAAAAACCGTAAGGGGTACCACTGTCGTTTTTTTTTCGGGCCGAATTTTTGAGTTTCGATATCTCAGCTCTGGAAGGGGCTAGAGCCTCCATTTTTGCACTCAGGTCTAAGTCTCATGGCCCTCTATCAGAATACAGAGTTTTGGGAAGATTGGAGAAACTTAATTTTTCGCCCAAAAAAAAAAAACGTAAGGGGTACCACTGTCGTTTTTTTTTCGGGCCGAATTTTTGAGTTTCGATATCTTAGCTCTGGAAGGGGCTAGAGCCTCCATTTTTGCACTCAGGTCTAAGTCTCATGGCCCTCTATCAGAATACAGAGTTTTGGGAAGATTGGAGAAACTTAATTTTTCGCCCAAAAAAAAAAAACGTAAGGGGTACCACTGTCGTTTTTTTTTCGGGCCGAATTTTTGAGTTTCGATATCTTAGCTCTGGAAGGGGCTAGAGCCTCCATTTTTGCACTCAGGTCTAAGTCTCATGGCCCTCTATCAGAATCCAGAGTTTTGGGAAGATTGGAGGAACTTAATTTTTCGCCCAAAAAAAAAAAACGTAAGGGGTACCACTGTCGTTTTTTTTTTCGGGCCGAATTTTTGAGTTTCGATATCTCAGCTCTGGAAGGGGGTAGAGCCTCCATTTTTGCACTCAGGTCTAAGTCTCATGGCCCTCTATCAGAATCCAGAGTTTTGGGAAGATTGGAGAAACTTAATTTTTCGCCCAAAAAAAAAAAACGTAAGGGGTACCACTGTCGTGTTTTTTTTTCGGGCCGAATTTTTGAGTTTCGATATCTCAGCTCTGGAAGGGGCTAGAGCCTCCATTTTTGCACTCAGGTCTAAGTCTCATGGCCCTCTATCAGAATCCAGAGTTTTGGGAAGATTGGAGAAACTTAATTTTTCGCCCAAAAAAAAAAACGTAAGGGGTACCACTGTCGTTTTTTTTCGGGCCGAATTTTTGAGTTTCGATATCTCAGCTCTGGAAGGGGCTAGAGCCTCCATTTTTGCACTCAGGTCTAAGTCTCATGGCCCTCTATCAGAATCCAGAGTTTTGGGAAGATTGGAGAAACTTAATTTTTCGCCCAAAAAAAAAAACGTAAGGGGTACCACTGTCGTTTTTTTTTCGGGCCGAATTTTTGAGTTTCGATATCTCAGCTCTGGAAGGGGCTAGAGCCTCCATTTTTGCACTCAGGTCTAAGTCTCATGGCCCTCTATCAGAATACAGAGTTTTGGGAAGATTGGAGATACTTAATTTTTCGCCCAAAAAAAAAAACGTAAGGGGTACCACTGTCGGTTTTTTTTCGGGCCGAATTTTTGAGTTTCGATATCTTAGCTCTGGAAGAGGCTAGAGCCTCCATTTTTGCACTCAGGTCTAAGTCTCATGGCCCTCTATCAGAATCCAGAGTTTTGGGAAGATTGGAGAAACTTAATTTTTCGCCCAAAAAAAAAAAAAACGTAAGGGGTACCACTGTCGTTTTTTTATCGGGCCGAATTTTTGAGTTTCGATATCTCAGCTCTGGAAGGGGCTAGAGCCTCCATTTTTGCACTCAGGTCTAAGTCTCATGGCCCTCTATCAGAATCCAGAGGTTTGGGAAGATTGGAGAAACTTAATTTTTTGCCCAAAAAAAAAAAACGTAAGGGGTACCACTGTCGTTTTTTTTTTCGGGCCGAATTTTTGAGTTTCGATATCTCAGCTCTGGAAGGGGCTAGAGCCTCCATTTTTACACTCAGGTCTAAGTCTCATGGCCCTCTATCAGAATCCAGAGTTTTGGGAAGATTGGAGAAACTTAATTTTTCGCCCAAAAAAAAAAACGTAAGGGGTACCACTGTCGTTTTTTTTTTTGGGCCGAATTTTTGAGTTTCGATATCTCAGCTCTGGAAGGGGCTAGAGCCTCCATTTTTGCACTCAGGTCTAAGTCTCATGGCCCTCTATCAGAATCCAGAGTTTTGAGAAGATTGGGGAAACTTATTTTTTTGCACCAAAAAAAAAAACGACAGGGGTAACACTGCCGTGTTCTTTTTTTGGGGCGTTGTTGTGTGGAATGATGCAATTTATTTTATAATAACTATATGTAAACTTCTCATAAAGACTTTATAGAACAGTCTTTTATGTAAAACAGCTTTTATATGAAACTATATGTAAACTGCTTGTAAAGACTTTATAGAACAGTCTTTTAGGTAAAACAGCGTTTTTATTAAACTATATGTAAACTGCTTGTAAAGACTTTATAGAACAGTCTTATGTAAAACAGCTTTTGTATGAAACCATATGTAAAAGACTTTATAGATATATACAGTTTTTATACGTAAACTGTTTATAATAAATACACAGAAACATATTGTAACATATGTTTATTGGTTTTATAAGAAAGAGACAGAAACATATTGTAACAAGAATGCTTTATTAATGGAATGTAACCAGTATTATGCATGTAGGTAGTAAAAGAAAAAAATGTATTACCTTAATGTTCTGTTCCAGACTAAAAGGCGAAGGATGCTGAGAAACCGTGTGAGGAGAAGGAAGATCAAGCTAAAGAAGGCCGAGATTGTTGAAGGGACTGAAAGAGTTAAATATGGATCCAGGTCTTGGATTGTGCATATGACTTGAAAGAGGTGTGACATGTAAATTATAAAAAGTACATTGAAATGTATGAGGTTAGACTCTGGAAACTGGACCAGACTCTCCATTGTTTGATGATCCAAGCCTGACACCTACTGGTGTAACTTGTGAACTGCATTTTTTGAACTAATTTTGTTAACCTGTTTGAAAGAAAAATCTGGAAAACTTTATACAATAAAAATACAAATAATAGATAAAAAAAGTTTGCCTGCCAAGAGTCACTGCTTGCGGTAAAGAACTTAGCCACGGAGGGGACTTTGTACTGGGGTGTAAGTATGAATGTGTGTACTTATTTTCTATTGTAGGATTCAACCATCTTTACCTTACCTGAGAATAAACAAAATAAGGTAGAAGGTGAATGATTTATAACGGAGGTACTAGGATATATCTAACACCATAAAACAGCGTCGAAATTTTGAGTTTCTCTGATCTTCTTGAAACTCTGGATTCTGATAGAGGGCCATGGGACTTAGACCTGCGTGCCAAAATGGAGGCTGTAGACCCTTCCAGAGCTGAGATATTGAGATCCCACATAGCATTTATGCCCTTATAAATATATCAATATCTCAGCTCTGGAAGGGTCTAGAGCCTCCATTTTTGCACTCAGGTCTAAGTCTCATGGCCCTCTATCAGAATCCAGAGTTTTGAGAAGATTGGGGAAACTTAATTTTTTGCCCAAAAAAAAAAAAAAAAAACGTAAGGGGTACCACTGTGGGTTTTTTTTTTTTTTCGGGCCGAATTTTTGAGTTTCGATATCTCAGCTCTGGAAGGGGCTAAAACCTCCATTTTTGCACTCAGGTCTAAGTCTCATGGCCCTCTATCAGAATCCAGAGTTTTGGGAACATTGGAGAAACTTAATTTTTCGCCCAAAAAAAAAAAACGTAAGGGGTACCACTGTCGTTTTTTTTTCGGGACAAATTTTTGAGTTTCGATATCTCAGCTCTGGAAGGGGCTAGAGCCTCCATTTTTGCACTCAGGTCTAAGTCTCATGGCCCTCTATCAGAATCCAGAGTTTTGGGAAGATTGGAGAAACTTAATTTTTCGCCCAAAAAAAAAAACGTAAGGGGTACCACTGTCGTTTTTTTTTTTCGGGCCGAATTTTTGAGTTTCGATATCTCAGCTCTGGAAGAGGCTAGAGCCTCCATTTTTGCACTCAGGTCTAAGTCTCATGGCCCTCTATCAGAATCCAGAGTTTTGGGAAGATTGGAGAAACTTAATTTTTCGCCCAAAAAAAAAAAAACGTAAGGGGTACCACTGTCGTTTTTTTTTTCAGGCCAAATTTTTGAGTTTCGATATCTCAGCTCTGGAAGGGGCTAGAGCCTCCATTTTTGCACTCAGGTCTAAGTCTCATGGCCCTCTATCAGAATTCAGAGTTTTGGGAAGATTGGAGAAACTTAATTTTTCGCCCAAAAAAAAAACGTAAGGGGTACCACTGTCGTTTTTTTTTTTTCGGGCCGAATTTTTGAGTTTCGATATCTCAGCTCTGGAAGGGGCTAGAGCCTCCATTTTTGCACTCAGGTCTAATGCTCATGGCCCTCTATCAGAATCCAGAGTTTTGGGAAGATTGGAGAAACTTAATTTTTCGCCCAAAAAAAAAAAACGTAAGGGGTACCACTGTCGTTTTTTTTTTCGGGCCGAATTTTTGAGTTTCGATATCTCAGCTCTGGAAGGGGCTAGAGCCTCCATTTTTGCACTCAGGTCTAAGTCTCATGGCCCTCTATCAGAATCCAGAGTTTTGGGAAGATTGGAGAAACTTAATTTTTCGCCCAAAAAAAAAAAAAACGTAAGGGGTACGTACCACTGTCGTTTTTTTTTTTCGGACCGAATTTTTGAGTTTCGATATCTCAGCTCTGGAAGGGGCTAGAGCCTCCATTTTTGCACTCAGGTCTAAGTCTCATGGCCCTCTATCAGAATCCAGAGTTTTGGGAACATTGGAGAAACTTAATTTTTCGCCCAAAAAAAAAAACGTAAGGGGTACCACTGTCGTTTTTTTTTCGGGACAAATTTTTGAGTTTCGATATCTTAGCTCTGGAAGGGGCTAGAGCCTCCATTTTTGCACTCAGGTCTAAGTCTCATGGCCCTCTATCAGAATCCAGAGTTTTGGGAAGATTGGAGAAACTTAATTTTTCGCCCAAAAAAAAAACATAAGGGGTACCACTGTCGTTTTTTTTTCGGGCCGAATTTTTGAGTTTCGATATCTCAGCTCTGGAAGGGGCTAGAGCCTCCATTTTTGCACTCAGGTCTAAGTCTCATGGCCCTCTATCAGAATCCAGAGTTTTGGAAAGATTGGAGAAACTTAATTTTTCGCCCAAAAAAAAAAACGTAAGGGGTACCACTGTCGTTTTTTTTTCGGGCCAAATTTTTGAGTTTCGATATCTCAGCTCTGGAAGGGGCTAGAGCCTCCATTTTTGCACTCAGGTCTAAGTCTCATGGCCCTCTATCAGAATCCAGAGTTTTGGGAAGATTGGAGAAACTTAATTTTTCGCCCAAAAAAAAAAAACGTAAGGGGTACCACTGTCGTTTTTTTTTCGGGCCAAATTTTTGAGTTTCGATATCTCAGCTCTGGAAGGGGCTAGAGCCTCCATTTTTGCACTCAGGTCTAAGTCTCATGGCCCTCTATCAGAATCCAGAGTTTTGGGAACATTGGAGAAACTTAATTTTTCGCCCAAAAAAAAAAAACGTAAGGGGTACCACTGTCGTTTTTTTTTTGGGCCGAATTTTTGAGTTTCGATATCTCAGCTCTGGAAGGGGCTAGAGCCTCCATTTTTGCACTCAGGTCTAAGGCTCATTGCCCTCTATCAGAATCCAGAGTTTTGGGAAGATTGGAGAAATTTAATTTTTCGCCCAAAAAAAAAAAAACGTAAGGGGTACCACTGTCGTTTTTTTTTTGGGCCGAATTTTTGAGTTTCGATATCTCAGCTCTGGAAGGGGCTAGAGCCTCCATTTTTGCACTCAGGTCTAAGGCTCATTGCCCTCTATCAGAATCCAGAGTTTTGGGAAGATTGGAGAAATTTAATTTTTCGCCCAAAAAAAAAAAAACGTAAGGGGTACCACTGTCGTTTTTTTTTTCGGGCCAAATTTTTGAGTTTCGATATCTCAGCTCTGGAAGGGGCTAGAGCCTCCATTTTTGCACTCAGGTCTAATTCTCATGGCCCTCTATCAGAATCCAGAGTTTTGGGAAGATTGGAGAAACTTAATTTTTCGCCCAAAAAAAAAACGTAAGGGGTACCACTGTCGTTTTTTTTTTGGGCCGAATTTTTGAGTTTCGATATCTCAGCTCTGGAAGGGGCTAGAGCCTCCATTTTTGCACTCAGGTCTAAGTCTCATGGCCCTCTATCAGAATCCAGAGTTTGGGGAAGATTGGAGAAACTTAATTTTTCGCCCAAAAAAAAAAACGTAAGGGGTACCACTGTCGTTTTTTTTTTGGGCCGAATTTTTGAGTTTCGATATCTCAGCTCTGGAAGGGGCTAGAGCCTCCATTTTTGCACTCAGGTCTAAGTCTCATGGCCCTCTATCAGAATCCAGAGTTTTGGGAAGATTGGAGAAACTTAATTTTTCGCCCCAAAAAAAAAAAACGTAAGGGGTACCACTGTCGTTTTTTTTTTTGGGCCGAATTTTTGAGTTTCGATATCTCAGCTCTGGAAGGGGCTAGAGCCTCCATTTTTGCACTCAGGTCTAAGGCTCATGGCCCTCTATCAGAATCCAGAGTTTTGGGAAGATTGGAGAAACTTAATTTTTCGCCCAAAAAAAAAACATAAGGGGTACCACTGTCGTTTTTTTTTCGGGCCGAATTTTTGAGTTTCGATATCTCAGCTCTGGAAGGGGCTAGAGCCTCCATTTTTGCACTCAGGTCTAAGTCTCATGGCCCTCTATCAGAATCCAGAGTTTTGGGAAGATTGGAGAAACTTAATTTTTCGCCCAAAAAAAAAAACGTAAGGGGTACCACTGTCGTTTTTTTTTCGGGCCAAATTTCTGAGTTTCGATATCTCAGCTCTGGAAGGGGCTAGAGCCTCCATTTTTGCACTCAGGTCTAAGTCTCATGGCCCTCTATCAGAATCCAGAGTTTTGGGAAGATTGGAGAAACTTAATTTTTCTCCCAAAAAAAAAAACGTAAGGGGTACCACTGTCGTTTTTTTTTTTTCAGGCCGAATTTTTGAGTTTCGACATCTCAGCTCTGGAAGGGGTTAGAGCCTCCATTTTTGCACTCAGGTCTAAGTCTCATGGCCCTCTATCAGAATCCAGAGTTTTGGGAAGATTGGAGAAACTTAATTTTTCGCCCAAAAAAAAAAACATAAGGGGTACCACTGTCGTTTTTTTTTTCGGGCCGAATTTTTGAGTTTCGATATCTCAGCTCTGGAAGGGGCTAGAGCCTCCATTTTTGCACTCAGGTCTAAGTCTCATGGCCCTCTATCAGAATCCAGAGTTTTGGGAAGATTGGAGAAACTTAATTTTTCGCCCAAAAAAAAAAAACGTAAGGGGTACCACTGTCGTTTTTTTTTTTTTTTGGGCCGAATTTTTGAGTTTCGATATCTCAGCTCTGGAAGGGGCTAGAGCCTCCATTTTTGCACTCAGGTCTAAGGCTCATGGCCCTCTATCAGAATCCAGAGTTTTGGGAAGATTGGAGAAACTTAATTTTTCGCCCAAAAAAAAAAAAACGTAAGGGGTACCACTGTCGTTTTTTTTTCGCGCCAAATTTTTGAGTTTCGATATCTCAGCTCTGGAAGGGGCTAGAGCCTCCATTTTTGCACTCAGGTCTAAGGCTCATGGCCCTCTATCAGAATCCAGAGTTTTGGGAAGATTGGAGAAACTTAATTTTTCGCCCCAAAAAAAAAAACATAAGGGGTACCACTGTCGTTTTTTTTTCGGGCCGAATTTTTGAGTTTCGATATCTCAGCTCTGGAAGGGGCTAGAGCCTCCATTTTTGCACTCAGGTCTAAGTCTCATGGCCCTCTATCAGAATCCAGAGTTTTGGGAAGATTGGAGAAACTTAATTTTTCGCCCAAAAAAAAAAAACGTAAGGGGTACCACTGTCGTTTTTTTTTTTTGGGCCGAATTTTTGAGTTTCGATATCTCAGCTCTGGAAGGGGCTAGAGCCTCCATTTTTGCACTCAGGTCTAAGGCTCATGGCCCTCTATCAGAATCCAGAGTTTTGGGAAGATTGGAGAAACTTAATTTTTCGCCCAAAAAAAAAAAACATAAGGGGTACCACTGTTGTTTTTTTTTCGGGCCGAATTTTTGAGTTTCGATATCTCAGCTCTGGAAGGGGCTAGAGCCTCCATTTTTGCACTCAGGTCTAAGTCTCATGGCCCTCTATCAGAATCCAGAGTTTTGGGAAGATTGGAGAAACTTAATTTTTCGCCCAAAAAAAAAAAACGTAAGGGGTACCACTGTCGTTTTTTTTTCGCGCCAAATTTTTGAGTTTCGATATCTCAGCTCTGGAAGGGGCTAGAGCCTCCATTTTTGCACTCAGGTCTAAGGCTCATGGCCCTCTATCAGAATCCAGAGTTTTGGGAAGATTGGAGAAACTTAATTTTTCGCCCCAAAAAAAAAACACAAGGGGTACCACTGTCGTTTTTTTTTCGGGCCGAATTTTTGAGTTTCGATATCTCAGCTCTGGAAGGGGCTAGAGCCTCCATTTTTGCACTCAGGTCTAAGTCTCATGGCCCTCTATCAGAATCCAGAGTTTTGGGAAGATTGGAGAAACTTAATTTTTCGCCCAAAAAAAAAAACGTAAGGGGTACCACTGTCGTTTTTTTTTCGGGCCAAATTTCTGAGTTTCGATATCTCAGCTCTGGAAGGGGCTAGAGCCTCCATTTTTGCACTCAGGTCTAAGTCTCATGGCCCTCTATCAGAATCCAGAGTTTTGGGAAGATTGGAGAAACTTAATTTTTCTCCCAAAAAAAAAAAACGTAAGGGGTACCACTGTCGTTTTTTTTTTCAGGCCGAATTTTTGAGTTTCGACATCTAAGCTCTGGAAGGGGCTAGAGCCTCCATTTTTGCACTCAGGTCTAAGGCTCATGGCCCTCTATCAGAATCCAGAGTTTTGGGAAGATTGGAGAAACTTAATTTTTCGCCCAAAAAAAAAAACATAAGGGGTACCACTGTCGTTTTTTTTTTCGGGCCGAATTTTTGAGTTTCGATATCTCAGCTCTGGAAGGGGCTAGAGCCTCCATTTTTGCACTCAGGTCTAAGTCTCATGGCCCTCTATCAGAATCCAGAGTTTTGGGAAGATTGGAGAAACTTAATTTTTCGCCCAAAAAAAAAAAACGTAAGGGGTACCACTGTCGTTTTTTTTCGGGCCAAATTTTTGAGTTTCGATATCTCAGCTCTGGAAGGGGCTAGAGCCTCCATTTTTGCACTCAGGTCTAAGTCTCATGGCCCTCTATCAGAATCCAGAGTTTTGGGAAGATTGGAGAAACGTAATTTTTCGCCCAAAAAAAAAAAACGTAAGGGGTACCACTGTCGTTTTTTTTTTTCGGGCCGAATTTTTGAGTTTCGATATCTCAGCTCTGGAAGGGGCTAGAGCCTCCATTTTTGCACTCAGGTCTAAGGCTCATGGCCCTCTATCAGAATCCAGAGTTTTGGGAAGATTGGAGAAACTTAATTTTTCGCCCAAAAAAAAAACCACAAGGGGTACCACTGTCGTTTTTTTTTCGGGCCGAATTTTTGAGTTTCGATATCTCAGCTCTGGAAGGGGCTAGAGCCTCCATTTTTGCACTCAGGTCTAAGTCTCATGGCCCTCTATCAGAATCCAGAGTTTTGGGAAGATTGGAGAAACTTAATTTTTCGCCCAAAAAAAAAAACGTAAGGGGTACCACTGTCGTTTTTTTTTCGGGCCAAATTTCTGAGTTTCGATATCTCAGCTCTGGAAGGGGCTAGAGCCTCCATTTTTGCACTCAGGTCTAAGTCTCATGGCCCTCTATCAGAATCCAGAGTTTTGGGAAGATTGGAGAAACTTAATTTTTCTCCCAAAAAAAAAAACGTAAGGGGTACCACTGTCGTTTTTTTTTTCAGGCCGAATTTTTGAGTTTCGATATCTCAGCTCTGGAAGGGGCTAGAGCCTCCATTTTTGCACTCAGGTCTAAGTCTCATGGCCCTCTATCAGAATCCAGAGTTTTGGGAAGATTGGAGAAACTTAATTTTTCGCCCAAAAAAAAAAAACGTAAGGGGTACCACTGTCGTTTTTTTTTCGCGCCAAATTTTTGAGTTTCGATATCTCAGCTCTGGAAGGGGCTAGAGCCTCCATTTTTGCACTCAGGTCTAAGGCTCATGGCCCTCTATCAGAATCCAGAGTTTTGGGAAGATTGGAGAAACTTAATTTTTCGCCCCAAAAAAAAAACACAAGTACCACTGTCGTTTTTTTTTCGGGCCGAATTTTTGAGTTTCGATATCTCAGCTCTGGAAGGGGCTAGAGCCTCCATTTTTGCACTCAGGTCTAAGTCTCATGGCCCTCTATCAGAATCCAGAGTTTTGGGAAGATTGGAGAAACTTAATTTTTCGCCCAAAAAAAAAAACGTAAGGGGTACCACTGTCGTTTTTTTTTCGGGCCAAATTTCTGAGTTTCGATATCTCAGCTCTGGAAGGGGCTAGAGCCTCCATTTTTGCACTCAGGTCTAAGTCTCATGGCCCTCTATCAGAATCCAGAGTTTTGGGAAGATTGGAGAAACTTAATTTTTCTCCCAAAAAAAAAAAACGTAAGGGGTACCACTGTCGTTTTTTTTTTCAGGCCGAATTTTTGAGTTTCGACATCTAAGCTCTGGAAGGGGCTAGAGCCTCCATTTTTGCACTCAGGTCTAAGGCTCATGGCCCTCTATCAGAATCCAGAGTTTTGGGAAGATTGGAGAAACTTAATTTTTCGCCCAAAAAAAAAAACATAAGGGGTACCACTGTCGTTTTTTTTTTCGGGCCGAATTTTTGAGTTTCGATATCTCAGCTCTGGAAGGGGCTAGAGCCTCCATTTTTGCACTCAGGTCTAAGTCTCATGGCCCTCTATCAGAATCCAGAGTTTTGGGAAGATTGGAGAAACTTAATTTTTCGCCCAAAAAAAAAAAAACGTAAGGGGTACCACTGTCGTTTTTTTTCGGGCCAAATTTTTGAGTTTCGATATCTCAGCTCTGGAAGGGGCTAGAGCCTCCATTTTTGCACTCAGGTCTAAGTCTCATGGCCCTCTATCAGAATCCAGAGTTTTGGGAAGATTGGAGAAA
The DNA here is from genome assembly GCF_988280905.1 of Pimephales promelas. Classification (NCBI taxonomy): domain Eukaryota; kingdom Metazoa; phylum Chordata; class Actinopteri; order Cypriniformes; family Leuciscidae; genus Pimephales; species Pimephales promelas. The sequence goes on along the minus strand of NC_142786.1, from coordinate 7,215,310 downwards.
CGTAATTTTTCGCCCAAAAAAAAAAAACGTAAGGGGTACCACTGTCGTTTTTTTTTTCGGGCCGAATTTTTGAGTTTCGATATCTCAGCTCTGGAAGGGGCTAGAGCCTCCATTTTTGCACTCAGGTCTAAGGCTCATGGCCCTCTATCAGAATCCAGAGTTTTGGGAAGATTGGAGAAACTTAATTTTTCGCCCAAAAAAAAAACCACAAGGGGTACCACTGTCGTTTTTTTTTCGGGCCGAATTTTTGAGTTTCGATATCTCAGCTCTGGAAGGGGCTAGAGCCTCCATTTTTGCACTCAGGTCTAAGTCTCATGGCCCTCTATCAGAATCCAGAGTTTTGGGAAGATTGGAGAAACTTAATTTTTCGCCCAAAAAAAAAAACGTAAGGGGTACCACTGTCGTTTTTTTTTCGGGCCAAATTTCTGAGTTTCGATATCTCAGCTCTGGAAGGGGCTAGAGCCTCCATTTTTGCACTCAGGTCTAAGTCTCATGGCCCTCTATCAGAATCCAGAGTTTTGGGAAGATTGGAGAAACTTAATTTTTCTCCCAAAAAAAAAAACGTAAGGGGTACCACTGTCGTTTTTTTTTTCAGGCCGAATTTTTGAGTTTCGACATCTAAGCTCTGGAAGGGGCTAGAGCCTCCATTTTTGCACTCAGGTCTAAGGCTCATGGCCCTCTATCAGAATCCAGAGTTTTGGGAAGATTGGAGAAACTTAATTTTTCGCCCAAAAAAAAAAACATAAGGGGTACCACTGTCGTTTTTTTTTCGGGCCGAATTTTTGAGTTTCGATATCTCAGCTCTGGAAGGGGCTAGAGCCTCCATTTTTGCACTCAGGTCTAAGTCTCATGGCCCTCTATCAGAATCCAGAGTTTTGGGAAGATTGGAGAAACTTAATTTTTCGCCCAAAAAAAAAAAACGTAAGGGGTACCACTGTCGTTTTTTTTTCGGGCCAAATTTTTGAGTTTCGATATCTCAGCTCTGGAAGGGGCTAGAGCCTCCATTTTTGCACTCAGGTCTAAGTCTCATGGCCCTCTATCAGAATCCAGAGTTTTGGGAAGATTGGAGAAACTTAATTTTTCGCCCAAAAAAAAAACGTAAGGGGTACCACTGTCGTTTTTTTTTCGGGCCAAATTTTTGAGTTTCGATATCTCAGCTCTGGAAGGGGCTAGAGCCTCCATTTTTGCACTCAGGTCTAAGTCTCATGGCCCTCTATCAGAATCCAGAGTTTTGGGAACATTGGAGAAACTTAATTTTTCGCCCAAAAAAAAAAAAACGTAAGGGGTACCACTGTCGTTTTTTTTTTGGGCCGAATTTTTGAGTTTCGATATCTCAGCTCTGGAAGGGGCTAGAGCCTCCATTTTTGCACTCAGGTCTAAGGCTCATGGCCCTCTATCAGAATCCAGAGTTTTGGGAAGATTGGAGAAATTTAATTTTTCGCCCAAAAAAAAAAAACGTAAGGGGTATCACTGTCGTTTTTTTTTTCGGGCCGAATTTTTGAGTTTCGATATCTCAGCTCTGGAAGGGGCTAGAGCCTCCATTTTTGCACTCAGGTCTAAGTCTCATGGCCCTCTATCAGAATCCAGAGTTTTGGGAAGATTGGAGAAACTTAATTTTTCGGCCAAAAAAAAAAACGTAAGGGGTACCACTGTCGTTTTTTTTTTCGGGCCAAATTTTTGAGTTTCGATATCTCAGCTCTGGAAGGGGCTAGAGCCTCCATTTTTGCACTCAGGTCTAAGTCTCATGGCCCTCTATCAGAATCCAGAGTTTTGGGAAGATTGGAGAAACTTAATTTTTCGCCCCAAAAAAAAACGTAAGGGGTACCACTGTCGTTTTTTTTTTGGGCCAAATTTTTGAGTTTCGATATCTCAGCTCTGGAAGGGGCTAGAGCCTCCATTTTTGCACTCAGGTCTAAGTCTCATGGCCCTCTATCAGAATCCAGAGTTTTGGGAAGATTGGAGAAACTTAATTTTTCGCCCAAAAAAAAAAACGTAAGGGGTACCACTGTCGTTTTTTTTTTGGGCCGAATTTTTGAGTTTCGATATTTCAGCTCTGGAAGGGGCTAGAGCCTCCATTTTTGCACTCAGGTCTAAGTCTCATGGCCCTCTATCAGAATCCAGAGTTTTGGGAAGATTGGAGAAACTTAATTTTTCGCCCAAAAAAAAAAAACGTAAGGGGTACCACTGTCGTTTTTTTTTTGGGCCGAATTTTTGAGTTTCGATATCTCAGCTCTGGAAGGGGCTAGAGCCTCTATTTTTGCACTCAGGTCTAAGGCTCATGGCCCTCTATCAGAATCCAGAGTTTTGGGAAGATTGGAGAAACTTAATTTTTCGCCCCAAAAAAAAAACATAAGGGGTACCACTGTCGTTTTTTTTTCGGGCCGAATTTTTGAGTTTCGATATCTCAGCTCTGGAAGGGGCTAGAGCCTCCATTTTTGCACTCAGGTCTAAGTCTCATGGCCCTCTATCAGAATCCAGAGTTTTGGGAAGATTGGAGAAACTTAATTTTTCGCGCAAAAAAAAAAACGTAAGGGGTACCACTGTCGTTTTTTTTTCGGGCCAAATTTCTGAGTTTCGATATCTCAGCTCTGGAAGGGGCTAGAGCCTCCATTTTTGCACTCAGGTCTAAGTCTCATGGCCCTCTATCAGAATCCAGAGTTTTGGGAAGATTGGAGAAACTTAATTTTTCTCCCAAAAAAAAAAACGTAAGGGGTACCACTGTCGTTTTTTTTTTTCAGGCCGAATTTTTGAGTTTCGACATCTCAGCTCTGGAAGGGGTTAGAGCCTCCATTTTTGCACTCAGGTCTAAGTCTCATGGCCCTCTATCAGAATCCAGAGTTTTGGGAAGATTGGAGAAACTTAATTTTTCGCCCAAAAAAAAAAACATAAGGGGTACCACTGTCGTTTTTTTTTCGGGCCGAATTTTTGAGTTTCGATATCTCAGCTCTGGAAGGGGCTAGAGCCTCCATTTTTGCACTCAGGTCTAAGTCTCATGGCCCTCTATCAGAATCCAGAGTTTTGGGAAGATTGGAGAAACTTAATTTTTCGCCCAAAAAAAAAAAACGTAAGGGGTACCACTGTCGTTTTTTTTTTTTTTTGGGCCGAATTTTTGAGTTTCGATATCTCAGCTCTGGAAGGGGCTAGAGCCTCCATTTTTGCACTCAGGTCTAATGCTCATGGCCCTCTATCAGAATCCAGAGTTTTGGGAAGATTGGAGAAACTTAATTTTTCGCCCAAAAAAAAAAACATAAGGGGTACCACTGTCGTTTTTTTTTCGGGCTGAATTTTTGAGTTTCGATATCTCAGCTCTGGAAGGGGCTAGAGCCTCCATTTTTGCACTCAGGTCTAAGTCTCATGGCCCTCTATCAGAATCCAGAGTTTTGGGAAGATTGGAGAAACTTAATTTTTCGCCCAAAAAAAAAAAACGTAAGGGGTACCACTGTCGGTTTTTTTTTCGCGCCAAATTTTTGAGTTTCGATATCTCAGCTCTGGAAGGGGCTAGAGCCTCCATTTTTGCACTCAGGTCTAAGGCTCATGGCCCTCTATCAGAATCCAGAGTTTTGGGAAGATTGGAGAAACTTAATTTTTCGCCCAAAAAAAAAAAACACAAGGGGTACCACTGTCGTTTTTTTTTCGGGCCGAATTTTTGAGTTTCGATATCTCAGCTCTGGAAGGGGCTAGAGCCTCCATTTTTGCACTCAGGTCTAAGTCTCATGGCCCTCTATCAGAATCCAGAGTTTTGGGAACATTGGAGAAACTTAATTTTTCGCCCAAAAAAAAAAAACGTAAGGGGTACCACTGTCGTTTTTTTTTCGGGCCAAATTTCTGAGTTTCGATATCTCAGCTCTGGAAGGGGCTAGAGCCTCCATTTTTGCACTCAGGTCTAAGTCTCATGGCCCTCTATCAGAATCCAGAGTTTTGGGAAGATTGGAGAAACTTAATTTTTCGCCCAAAAAAAAAAACGCAAGGGGTACCACTGTCGTTTTTTTTTTTCAGGCCGAATTTTTGAGTTTCGACATCTAAGCTCTGGAAGGGGTTAGAGCCTCCATTTTTGCACTCAGGTCTAAGTCTCATGGCCCTCTATCAGAATCCAGAGTTTTGGGAAGATTGGAGAAACTTAATTTTTCGCCCAAAAAAAAAAACATAAGGGGTACCACTGTCGTTTTTTTTTCGGGCCGAATTTTTGAGTTTCGATATCTCAGCTCTGGAAGGGGCTAGAGCCTCCATTTTTGCACTCAGGTCTAAGTCTCATGGCCCTCTATCAGAATCCAGAGTTTTGGGAAGATTGGAGAAACTTAATTTTTCGCCCAAAAAAAAAAACGTAAGGGGTACCACTGTCGTTTTTTTTTTTTGGGCCGAATTTTTGAGTTTCGATATCTCAGCTCTGGAAGGGGCTAGAGCCTCCATTTTTGCACTCAGGTCTAAGGCTCATGGCCCTCTATCAGAATCCAGAGTTTTGGGAAGATTGGAGAAACTTAATTTTTCGCCCAAAAAAAAAAACATAAGGGGTACCACTGTCGTTTTTTTTTCGGGCCGAATTTTTGAGTTTCGATATCTCAGCTCTGGAAGGGGCTAGAGCCTCCATTTTTGCACTCAGGTCTAAGTCTCATGGCCCTCTATCAGAATCCAGAGTTTTGGGAAGATTGGAGAAACTTAATTTTTCGCCCAAAAAAAAAAAACGTAAGGGGTACCACTGTCGTTTTTTTTTCGGGCCAAATTTTTGAGTTTCGATATCTCAGCTCTGGAAGGGGCTAGAGCCTCCATTTTTGCACTCAGGTCTAAGTCTCATGGCCCTCTATCAGAATCCAGAGTTTTGGGAAGATTGGAGAAACTTAATTTTTCGCCCAAAAAAAAAAAACGTAAGGGGTACCACTGTCGTTTTTTTTTTCGGGCCAAATTTTTGAGTTTCGATATCTCAGCTCTGGAAGGGGCTAGAGCCTCCATTTTTGCACTCAGGTCTAAGTCTCATGGCCCTCTATCAGAATTCAGAGTTTTGGGAAGATTGGAGAAACTTAATTTTTCGCCCAAAAAAAAAAAACGTAAGGGGTACCACTGTCGTTTTTTTTTTCGGGCCGAATTTTTGAGTTTCGATATCTCAGCTCTGGAAGGGGCTAGAGCCTCCATTTTTGCACTCAGGTCTAAGTCTCATGGCCCACTATCAGAATGCAGAGTTTTGGGAAGATTGGAGAAATTTAATTTTTCGCCCAAAAAAAAAAAACATAAGGGGTATCACTGTCGTTTTTTTTTCGGGCCGAATTTTTGAGTTTCGATATCTCAGCTCTGGAAGGGGCTAGAGCAGGGGTCCCCAACTAAATTGGCAAGAGGTCCACTAACCCGATGAGCCCAGTAAACGAGGGTCCGGACATGCAAAAACACCCGGCAAAATAAGTTTTCTTTCGTTTTATTAAATTGTAACCATGTCAACAAATTGACAAAATCTTTGACAATAAAATCTTTATCTTTAAATGTATTCAACTGATTTTGTTGAAATTCATTCATGTATTTATTACTTCATTTTAGTCCAAATATTCAAATGTCAAACCTTTCAACATCAATAACAGCAAAAGGAAGCATAATTTTTATTGGCGGATAATTTTAATTGAAAGTTGTGTGTCTTGTCTCGATATGCCACTTGATGTTTCCACTTTTAACAACAGCAACAGACTCCGAACAAATAAGACACACGGGCCTCGTAGAGCTCGATGACGGCAAAAATGAACATGTACACTTCAGTCCACTCATCTCGAAAGATGCGGTTTTCAGAGTCCACTTTTCTAATTTTTGACAAAGCCATAATAATCAATTCTCGAATATCATAGTAATGTGTGTACAAGCCAAAGTTTGTGATCTCTCCAGACCCCGGCTCTTGCAAAGGACCTGACACAGACATAGCTGCCCGCGCGCACACCTGTTCAAAAATTACTTTCGGTAAAAATTCATTTGATTTTTTTTTCTAAAACTTTTTAACGAAAATGTTTAAAGGTCCGGATAAAAAGGTATTGGGGTCCGGACCTGGACCCCGGTCCGCCAGTTGGGGACCCCTGGGCTAGAGCCTCCATTTTTGCACTCAGGTCTAAGTCTCATGGCCCTCTATCAGAATCCAGAGTTTTGGGAAGATTGGAGAAACTTAATTTTTCGCCCAAAAAAAAAAAACTTAAGGGGTACCACTGTCGTTTTTTTTTTCGGGCCGAATTTTTGAGTTTCGATATCTCAGCTCTGGAAGGGGCTAGAGCCTCCATTTTTGCACTCAGGTCTAAGGCTCATGGCCCTCTATCAGAATCCAGAGTTTTGGGAAGATTGGAGAAATTTAATTTTTCGCCCAAAAAAAAAAAACATAAGGGGTATCACTGTCGTTTTTTTTTCGGGCCGAATTTTTGAGTTTCGATATCTCAGCTCTGGAAGGGGCTAGAGCCTCCATTTTTGCACTCAGGTCTAAGTCTCATGGCCCTCTATCAGAATCCAGAGTTTTGGGAAGATTGGAGAAACTTAATTTTTCGCCCAAAAAAAAAAAACGTAAGGGGTACCACTGTCGTTTTTTTTTCGGGCCAAATTTCTGAGTTTCGATATCTCAGCTCTGGAAGGGGCTAGAGCCTCCATTTTTGCACTCAGGTCTAAGTCTCATGGCCCTCTATCAGAATCCAGAGTTTTGGGAAGATTGGAGAAACTTAATTTTTCTCCCAAAAAAAAAAAACGTAAGGGGTACCACTGTCGTTTTTTTTTTTCAGGCCGAATTTTTGAGTTTCGACATCTAAGCTCTGGAAGGGGTTAGAGCCTCCATTTTTGCACTCAGGTCTAAGTCTCATGGCCCTCTATCAGAATCCAGAGTTTTGGGAAGATTGGAGAAACTTAATTTTTCGCCCAAAAAAAAAAACATAAGGGGTACCACTGTCGTTTTTTTTTCGGGCCGAATTTTTGAGTTTCGATATCTCAGCTCTGGAAGGGGCTAGAGCCTCCATTTTTGCACTCAGGTCTAAGTCTCATGGCCCTCTATCAGAATCCAGAGTTTTGGGAAGATTGGAGAAACTTAATTTTTCGCCCAAAAAAAAAAACGTAAGGGGTACCACTGTCGTTTTTTTTTTTTGGGCCGAATTTTTGAGTTTCGATATCTCAGCTCTGGAAGGGGCTAGAGCCTCCATTTTTGCACTCAGGTCTAAGGCTCATGGCCCTCTATCAGAATCCAGAGTTTTGGGAAGATTGGAGAAACTTAATTTTTCGCCCAAAAAAAAAAACATAAGGGGTACCACTGTCGTTTTTTTTTCGGGCCGAATTTTTGAGTTTCGATATCTCAGCTCTGGAAGGGGCTAGAGCCTCCATTTTTGCACTCAGGTCTAAGTCTCATGGCCCTCTATCAGAATCCAGAGTTTTGGGAAGATTGGAGAAACTTAATTTTTCGCCCAAAAAAAAAAAACGTAAGGGGTACCACTGTCGTTTTTTTTTCGGGCCAAATTTTTGAGTTTTGATATCTCAGCTCTGGAAGGGGCTAGAGCCTCCATTTTTGCACTCAGGTCTAAGTCTCATGGCCCTCTATCAGAATCCAGAGTTTTGGGAAGATTGGAGAAACTTAATTTTTCGCCCAAAAAAAAAAAACGTAAGGGGTACCACTGTCGTTTTTTTTTTCGGGCCAAATTTTTGAGTTTCGATATCTCAGCTCTGGAAGGGGCTAGAGCCTCCATTTTTGCACTCAGGTCTAAGTCTCATGGCCCTCTATCAGAATTCAGAGTTTTGGGAAGATTGGAGAAACTTAATTTTTCGCCCAAAAAAAAAAAACGTAAGGGGTACCACTGTCGTTTTTTTTTTCGGGCCGAATTTTTGAGTTTCGATATCTCAGCTCTGGAAGGGGCTAGAGCCTCCATTTTTGCACTCAGGTCTAAGTCTCATGGCCCACTATCAGAATGCAGAGTTTTGGGAAGATTGGAGAAATTTAATTTTTCGCCCAAAAAAAAAAAACATAAGGGGTATCACTGTCGTTTTTTTTTCGGGCCGAATTTTTGAGTTTCGATATCTCAGCTCTGGAAGGGGCTAGAGCCTCCATTTTTGCACTCAGGTCTAAGTCTCATGGCCCTCTATCAGAATCCAGAGTTTTGGGAAGATTGGAGAAACTTAATTTTTCGCCCAAAAAAAAAAAACTTAAGGGGTACCACTGTCGTTTTTTTTTTCGGGCCGAATTTTTGAGTTTCGATATCTCAGCTCTGGAAGGGGCTAGAGCCTCCATTTTTGCACTCAGGTCTAAGGCTCATGGCCCTCTATCAGAATCCAGAGTTTTGGGAAGATTGGAGAAATTTAATTTTTCGCCCAAAAAAAAAAACATAAGGGGTATCACTGTCGTTTTTTTTTCGGGCCGAATTTTTGAGTTTCGATATCTCAGCTCTGGAAGGGGCTAGAGCCTCCATTTTTGCACTCAGGTCTAAGTCTCATGGCCCTCTATCAGAATCCAGAGTTTTGGGAAGATTGGAGAAACTTAATTTTTCGGCCAAAAAAAAAACGTAAGGGGTACCACTGTCGTTTTTTTTTTTCGGGCCAAATTTTTGAGTTTCGATATCTCAGCTCTGGAAGGGGCTAGAGCCTCCATTTTTGCACTCAGGTCTAAGTCGCATGGCCCTCTATCAGAATCCAGAGTTTTGGGAAGATTGGAGAAACTTAATTTTTCGCCCAAAAAAAAAAACGTAAGGGGTACCACTGTCGTTTTTTTTTTGGGCCAAATTTTTGAGTTTCGATATCTCAGCTCTGGAAGGGGCTAGAGCCTCCATTTTTGCACTCAGGTCTAAGTCTCATGGCCCTCTATCAGAATCCAGAGTTTTGGGTTCATTGGAGAAACTTAATTTTTCGGCCAAAAAAAAAAACGTAAGGGGTACCACTGTCGTTTTTTTTTGGGCCGAATTTTTGAGTTTCGATATCTCAGCTCTGGAAGGGGCTAGAGCCTCCATTTTTGCACTCAGGTCTAAGTCTCATGGCCCTTTATCAGAATCCAGAGTTTTGGGAAGATTGGAGAAACTTAATTTTTCGCCCCAAAAAAAAAAAACGTAAGGGGTACCACTGTCGTGTTTTTTTTTGGGCCGAATTTTTGAGTTTCGATATCTCAGCTCTGGAAGGGGCTAGAGCCTCCATTTTTGCACTCAGGTCTAAGGCTCATGGCCCTCTATCAGAATCCAGAGTTTTGGGAAGATTGGAGAAACTTAATTTTTCGCCCAAAAAAAAAAAACGTAAGGGGTACCACTGTCGTTTTTTTTTTGGGCCGAATTTTTGAGTTTCGATATCTCAGCTCTGGAAGGGGCTAGAGCCTCCATTTTTGCACTCAGGTCTAAGGCTCATGGCCCTCTATCAGAATCCAAAGTTTTGGGAAGATTGGAGAAATTTAATTTTTCGCCCAAAAAAAAAAAACATAAGGGGTATCACTGTCGTTTTTTTTTCGGGCCGAATTTTTGAGTTTCGATATCTCAGCTCTGGAAGGGGCTAGAGCCTCCATTTTTGCACTCAGGTCTAAGTCTCATGGCCCTCTATCAGAATCCAGAGTTTTGGGAAGATTGGAGAAACTTAATTTTTCGGCCAAAAAAAAAAACGTAAGGGGTACCACTGTCGTTTTTTTTTTTTCGGGCCAAATTTTTGAGTTTCGATATCTCAGCTCTGGAAGGGGCTAGAGCCTCCATTTTTGCACTCAGGTCTAAGTCGCATGGCCCTCTATCAGAATCCAGAGTTTTGGGAAGATTGGAGAAACTTAATTTTTAGCCCAAAAAAAAAACGTAAGGGGTACCACTGTCGTTTTTTTTTCGGGCCAAATTTTTGAGTTTTGATATCTCAGCTCTGGAAGGGGCTAGAGCCTCCATTTTTGCACTCAGGTCTAAGTCTCATGGCCCTCTATCAGAATCCAGAGTTTTGGGAAGATTGGAGAAACTTAATTTTTCGCCCAAAAAAAAAAAACGTAAGGGGTACCACTGTCGTTTTTTTTTTCGGGCCAAATTTTTGAGTTTCGATATCTCAGCTCTGGAAGGGGCTAGAGCCTCCATTTTTGCACTCAGGTCTAAGTCTCATGGCCCTCTATCAGAATTCAGAGTTTTGGGAAGATTGGAGAAACTTAATTTTTCGCCCAAAAAAAAAAAACGTAAGGGGTACCACTGTCGTTTTTTTTTTCGGGCCGAATTTTTGAGTTTCGATATCTCAGCTCTGGAAGGGGCTAGAGCCTCCATTTTTGCACTCAGGTCTAAGTCTCATGGCCCACTATCAGAATGCAGAGTTTTGGGAAGATTGGAGAAATTTAATTTTTCGCCCAAAAAAAAAAAACATAAGGGGTATCACTGTCGTTTTTTTTTCGGGCCGAATTTTTGAGTTTCGATATCTCAGCTCTGGAAGGGGCTAGAGCCTCCATTTTTGCACTCAGGTCTAAGTCTCATGGCCCTCTATCAGAATCCAGAGTTTTGGGAAGATTGGAGAAACTTAATTTTTCGCCCAAAAAAAAAAAACTTAAGGGGTACCACTGTCGTTTTTTTTTTCGGGCCGAATTTTTGAGTTTCGATATCTCAGCTCTGGAAGGGGCTAGAGCCTCCATTTTTGCACTCAGGTCTAAGGCTCATGGCCCTCTATCAGAATCCAGAGTTTTGGGAAGATTGGAGAAATTTAATTTTTCGCCCAAAAAAAAAAACATAAGGGGTATCACTGTCGTTTTTTTTTCGGGCCGAATTTTTGAGTTTCGATATCTCAGCTCTGGAAGGGGCTAGAGCCTCCATTTTTGCACTCAGGTCTAAGTCTCATGGCCCTCTATCAGAATCCAGAGTTTTGGGAAGATTGGAGAAACTTAATTTTTCGGCCAAAAAAAAAACGTAAGGGGTACCACTGTCGTTTTTTTTTTTCGGGCCAAATTTTTGAGTTTCGATATCTCAGCTCTGGAAGGGGCTAGAGCCTCCATTTTTGCACTCAGGTCTAAGTCGCATGGCCCTCTATCAGAATCCAGAGTTTTGGGAAGATTGGAGAAACTTAATTTTTCGCCCAAAAAAAAAAACGTAAGGGGTACCACTGTCGTTTTTTTTTTGGGCCAAATTTTTGAGTTTCGATATCTCAGCTCTGGAAGGGGCTAGAGCCTCCATTTTTGCACTCAGGTCTAAGTCTCATGGCCCTCTATCAGAATCCAGAGTTTTGGGTTCATTGGAGAAACTTAATTTTTCGGCCAAAAAAAAAAACGTAAGGGGTACCACTGTCGTTTTTTTTTGGGCCGAATTTTTGAGTTTCGATATCTCAGCTCTGGAAGGGGCTAGAGCCTCCATTTTTGCACTCAGGTCTAAGTCTCATGGCCCTTTATCAGAATCCAGAGTTTTGGGAAGATTGGAGAAACTTAATTTTTCGCCCCAAAAAAAAAAAAACGTAAGGGGTACCACTGTCGTGTTTTTTTTTGGGCCGAATTTTTGAGTTTCGATATCTCAGCTCTGGAAGGGGCTAGAGCCTCCATTTTTGCACTCAGGTCTAAGGCTCATGGCCCTCTATCAGAATCCAGAGTTTTGGGAAGATTGGAGAAACTTAATTTTTCGCCCAAAAAAAAAAAACGTAAGGGGTACCACTGTCGTTTTTTTTTTGGGCCGAATTTTTGAGTTTCGATATCTCAGCTCTGGAAGGGGCTAGAGCCTCCATTTTTGCACTCAGGTCTAAGGCTCATGGCCCTCTATCAGAATCCAAAGTTTTGGGAAGATTGGAGAAATTTAATTTTTCGCCCAAAAAAAAAAAACATAAGGGGTATCACTGTCGTTTTTTTTTCGGGCCGAATTTTTGAGTTTCGATATCTCAGCTCTGGAAGGGGCTAGAGCCTCCATTTTTGCACTCAGGTCTAAGTCTCATGGCCCTCTATCAGAATCCAGAGTTTTGGGAAGATTGGAGAAACTTAATTTTTCGGCCAAAAAAAAAAACGTAAGGGGTACCACTGTCGTTTTTTTTTTTTCGGGCCAAATTTTTGAGTTTCGATATCTCAGCTCTGGAAGGGGCTAGAGCCTCCATTTTTGCACTCAGGTCTAAGTCGCATGGCCCTCTATCAGAATCCAGAGTTTTGGGAAGATTGGAGAAACTTAATTTTTAGCCCAAAAAAAAAACGTAAGGGGTACCACTGTCGTTTTTTTTTTGGGCCAAATTTTTGAGTTTCGATATCTCAGCTCTGGAAGGGGCTAGAGCCTCCATTTTTGCACTCAGGTCTAAGTCTCATGGCCCTCTATCAGAATCCAGAGTTTTGGGAACATTGGAGAAACTTAATTTTTCGCCCAAAAAAAAAAAACGTAAGGGGTACCACTGTCGTTTTTTTTTTGGGCCGAATTTTTGAGTTTCGATATCTCAGCTCTGGAAGGGGCTAGAGCCTCCATTTTTGCACTCAGGTCTAAGTCTCATGGCCCTCTATCAGAATCCAGAGTTTTGGGAAGATTGGAGAAACTTAATTTTTCGCCCCAAAAAAAAAACGTAAGGGGTACCACTGTCGTTTTTTTTTTTGGGCCGAATTTTTGAGTTTCGATATCTCAGCTCTGGAAGGGGCTAGAGCCTCCATTTTTGCACTCAGGTCTAAGTCTCATGGCCCTCTATCAGAATCCAGAGTTTTGGGAAGATTGGAGAAACTTAATTTTTCGCCCAAAAAAAAAAAACATAAGGGGTACCACTGTCGTTTTTTTTTCGGGCCGAATTTTTTAGTTTCGACATCTCAGCTCTGGAAGGGGCTAGAGCCTCTATTTTTGCACTCAGGTCTAAGTCTCATGGCCCTCTATCAGAATACAGAGTTTTGGGAAGATTGGAGAAACTTAATTTTTCGCCCAAAAAAAAAAAACGTAAGGGGTACCACAGTCGTTGTTTTTTTTCGGGCCGAATTTTTGAGTTTCGATATCTCAGCTCTGGAAGGGGCTAGAGCCTCCATTTTTGCACTCAGGTCTAAGTCTCATGGCCCTCTATCAGAATCCAGAGTTTTGGGAAGATTGGAGAAACTTAATTTTTCTCCCAAAAAAAAAAACGTAAGGGGTACCACTGTCGTTTTTTTTTCGGGCCAAATTTTTGAGTTTCGATATCTCAGCTCTGGAAGGGGCTAGAGCCTCCATTTTTGCACTCAGGTCTAAGTCTCATGGCCCTCTATCAGAATCCAGAGTTTTGGGAACATTGGAGAAACTTAATTTTTCGCCCAAAAAAAAAAAACGTAAGGGGTACCACTGTCGTTTTTTTTTTGGGCCGAATTTTTGAGTTTCGATATCTCAGCTCTGGAAGGGGCTAGAGCCTCCATTTTTGCACTCAGGTCTAAGGCTCATAGCCCTCTATCAGAATCCAGAGTTTTGGGAAGATTGGAGAAATTTAATTTTTCGCCCAAAAAAAAAAAACATAAGGGGTATCACTGTCGTTTTTTTTTCGGGCCGAATTTTTGAGTTTCGATATCTCAGCTCTGGAAGGGGCTAGAGCCTCCATTTTTGCACTCAGGTCTAAGTCTCATGGCCCTCTATCAGAATCCAGAGTTTTGGGAAGATTGGAGAAACTTAATTTTTCGGCCAAAAAAAAAACGTAAGGGGTACCACTGTCGTTTTTTTTTTCGGGCCAAATTTTTGAGTTTCGATATCTCAGCTCTGGAAGGGGCTAGAGCCTCCATTTTTGCACTCAGGTCTAAGTCGCATGGCCCTCTATCAGAATCCAGAGTTTTGGGAAGATTGGAGAAACTTAATTTTTCGCCCAAAAAAAAAAACGTAAGGGGTACCACTGTCGTTTTTTTTTTGGGCCAAATTTTTGAGTTTCGATATCTCAGCTCTGGAAGGGGCTAGAGCCTCCATTTTTGCACTCAGGTCTAAGTCTCATGGCCCTCTATCAGAATCCAGAGTTTTGGGAACATTGGAGAAACTTAATTTTTCGCCCAAAAAAAAAAACATAAGGGGTACCACTGTCGTTTTTTTTTTTTGGGCCGAATTTTTGAGTTTCGATATCTCAGCTCTGGAAGGGGCTAGAGCCTCCATTTTTGCACTCAGGTCTAAGTCTCATGGCCCTCTATCAGAATCCAGAGTTTTGGGAACATTGGAGAAACTTAATTTTTCGCCCAAAAAAAAAAACGTAAGGGGTACCACTGTCGTTTTTTTTTTGGGGCCGAATTTTTGAGTTTCGATATCTCAGCTCTGGAAGGGGCTAGAGCCTCCATTTTTGCACTCAGGTCTAAGTCTCATGGCCCTCTACCAGAATCCAGAGTTTTGGGAAGATTGGAGAAACTTAATTTTTCGCCCAAAAAAAAAAAACGTAAGGGGTACCACTGTCGTTTTTTTTTTCGGGCCGAATTTTTGAGTTTCGATATCTCAGCTCTGGAAGGGGCTAGAGCCTCCATTTTTGCACTCAGGTCTAAGTCTCATGGCCCTCTATCAGAATCCAGAGTTTTGGGAAGATTGGAGAAACTTAATTTTTCGCCCAAAAAAAAAAACGTAAGGGGTACCACTGTCGTTTTTTTTTCGGGCCAAATTTTTGAGTTTCGATATCTCAGCTCTGGTAGGGGCTAGAGCCTCCATTTTTGCACTCAGGTCTAAGTCTCATGGCCCTCTATCAGAATCCAGAGTTTTGGGAAGATTGGAGAAACTTAATTTTTCGCCCAAAAAAAAAAACGTAAGGGGTACCACTGTCGTTTTTTTTTCGGGCCGAATTTTTGAGTTTCGATATCTCAGCTCTGGAAGGGGCTAGAGCCTCCATTTTTGCACTCAGGTCTAAGTCTCATGGCCCTCTATCAGAATACAGAGTTTTGGGAAGATTGGAGAAACTTAATTTTTCGCCCAAAAAAAAAAAAAACGTAAGGGGTACCACTGTCGTTTTTTTTTTTGGGCCGAATTTTTGAGTTTCGATATCTCAGCTCTGGAAGGGGCTAGAGCCTCCATTTTTGCACTCAGGTCTAAGGCTCATGGCCCTCTATCAGAATACAGAGTTTTGGGAAGATTGGAGAAACTTAATTTTTCGCCCAAAAAAAAAAAACATAAGGGGTACCACTGTCGTTTTTTTTTCGGGCCGAATTTTTGAGTTTCGATATCTCAGCTCTGGAAGGGGCTAGAGCCTCCATTTTTGCACTCAGGTCTAAGTCTCATGGCCCTCTATCAGAATCCAGAGTTTTGGGAAGATTGGAGAAACTTAATTTTTCGCCCAAAAAAAAAAACGTAAGGGGTACCACTGTCGTTTTTTTTTCGGGCCAAATTTTTGAGTTTCGATATCTCAGCTCTGGAAGGGGCTAGAGCCTCCATTTTTGCACTCAGGTCTAAGTCTCATGGCCCTCTACCAGAATCCAGAGTGTTGGGAAGATTGGAGAAACTTAATTTTTCGCCCCAAAAAAAAAACGTAAGGGGTACCACTGTCGTTTTTTTTTTCGGGCCGAATTTTTGAGTTTCGATATCTCAGCTCTGGAAGGGGCTAGAGCCTCCATTTTTGCACTCAGGTCTAAGTCTCATGGCCCTCTATCAGAATCCAGAGTTTTGGGAAGATTGGAGAAACTTAATTTTTCGCCCAAAAAAAAAAACGTAAGGGGTACCACTGTCGTTTTTTTTTCGGGCCAAATTTTTGAGTTTCGATATCTCAGCTCTGGTAGGGGCTAGAGCCTCCATTTTTGCACTCAGGTCTAAGTCTCATGGCCCTCTATCAGAATCCAGAGTTTTGGGAACATTGGAGAAACTTAATTTTTCGCCCAAAAAAAAAAACGTAAGGGGTACCACTGTCGTTTTTTTTTTTGGGCCGAATTTTTGAGTTTCGATATCTCAGCTCTGGAAGGGGCTAGAGCCTCCATTTTTGCACTCAGGTCTAAGGCTCATGGCCCTCTATCAGAATCCAGAGTTTTGGGAAGATTGGAGAAACTTAATTTTTCGCCCAAAAAAAAAAAACATAAGGGGTATCACTGTCGTTTTTTTTTCGGGCCGAATTTTTGAGTTTCGATATCTCAGCTCTGGAAGGGGCTAGAGCCTCCATTTTTGCACTCAGGTCTAAGTCTTATGGCCCTCTATCAGAATCCAGAGTTTTGGGAAGATTGGAGAAACTTAATTTTTCGGCCAAAAAAAAAAAACGTAAGGGGTACCACTGTCGTTTTTTTTTTCGGGCCAAATTTTTGAGTTTCGATATCTCAGCTCTGGAAGGGGCTAGAGCCTCCATTTTTGCACTCAGGTCTAAGTCTCATGGCCCTCTATCAGAATCCAGAGTTTTGGGAAGATTGGAGAAACTTAATTTTTCGCCCAAAAAAAAAACGTAAGGGGTACCACTGTCGTTTTTTTTTTTGGGCCAAATTTTTGAGTTTCGATATCTCAGCTCTGGAAGGGGCTAGAGCCTCCATTTTTGCACTCAGGTCTAAGTCTCATGGCCCTCTATCAGAATCCAGAGTTTTGGGAAGATTGGAGAAACTTAATTTTTCGCCCAAAAAAAAAAACGTAAGGGGTACCACTGTCGTTTTTTTTTTTGGGCCGAATTTTTGAGTTTCGATATCTCAGCTCTGGAAGGGGCTAGAGCCTCCATTTTTGCACTCAGGTCTAAGTCTCATGGCCCTCTATCAGAATCCAGAGTTTTGGGAAGATTGGAGAAACTTAATTTTTCGCCCAAAAAAAAAACGTAAGGGGTACCACTGTCGTTTTTTTTTTTGGGCCAAATTTTTGAGTTTCGATATCTCAGCTCTGGAAGGGGCTAGAGCCTCCATTTTTGCACTCAGGTCTAAGTCTCATGGCCCTCTATCAGAATCCAGAGTTTTGGGAAGATTGGAGAAACTTAATTTTTCGCCCAAAAAAAAAAAACGTAAGGGGTACCACTGTCGTTTTTTTTTTTGGGCCGAATTTTTGAGTTTCGATATCTCAGCTCTGGAAGGGGCTAGAGCCTCCATTTTTGCACTCAGGTCTAAGTCTCATGGCCCTCTATCAGAATCCAGAGTTTTGGGAAGATTGGAGAAACTTAATTTTTCGCCCAAAAAAAAAACGTAAGGGGTACCACTGTCGTTTTTTTTTTTGGGCCAAATTTTTGAGTTTCGATATCTCAGCTCTGGAAGGGGCTAGAGCCTCCATTTTTGCACTCAGGTCTAAGTCTCATGGCCCTCTATCAGAATCCAGAGTTTTGGGAACATTGGAGAAACTTAATTTTTCGCCCAAAAAAAAAAACGTAAGGGGTACCACTGTCGTTTTTTTTTTTGGGCCGAATTTTTGAGTTTCGATATCTCAGCTCTGGAAGGGGCTAGAGCCTCCATTTTTGCACTCAGGTCTAAGTCTCATGGCCCTCTATCAGAATCCAGAGTTTTGGGAAGATTGGAGAAACTTAATTTTTCGCCCAAAAAAAAAAACATAAGGGGTACCACTGTCGTTTTTTTTTCGGGCCGAATTTTTGAGTTTCGATATCTCAGCTCTGGAAGGGGCTAGAGCCTCCATTTTTGCACTCAGGTCTAAGTCTCATGGCCCTCTATCAGAATCCAGAGTTTTGGGAAGATTGGAGAAACTTAATTTTTCGCCCAAAAAAAAAAACGTAAGGGGTACCACTGTCGTTTTTTTTTCGGGCCAAATTTCTGAGTTTCGATATCTCAGCTCTGGAAGGGGCTAGAGCCTCCATTTTTGCACTCAGGTCTAAGTCTCATGGCCCTCTATCAGAATCCAGAGTTTTGGGAAGATTGGAGAAACTTAATTTTTCTCCCAAAAAAAAAAAACGTAAGGGGTACCACTGTCGTTTTTTTTTTCAGGCCGAATTTTTGAGTTTCGACATCTCAGCTCTGGAAGGGGTTAGAGCCTCCATTTTTGCACTCAGGTCTAAGTCTCATGGCCCTCTATCAGAATCCAGAGTTTTGGGAAGATTGGAGAAACTTAATTTTTCGCCCAAAAAAAAAAACATAAGGGGTACCACTGTCGTTTTTTTTTCGGGCCGAATTTTTGAGTTTCGATATCTCAGCTCTGGAAGGGGCTAGAGCCTCCATTTTTGCACTCAGGTCTAAGTGTCATGGCCCTCTATCAGAATCCAGAGTTTTGGGAAGATTGGAGAAACTTAATTTTTCGCCCAAAAAAAAAAAACGTAAGGGGTACCACTGTCGTTTTTTTTTTTGGGCCGAATTTTTGAGTTTCGATATCTCAGCTCTGGAAGGGGCTAGAGCCTCCATTTTTGCACTCAGGTCTAAGGCTCATGGCCCTCTATCAGAATCCAGAGTTTTGGGAAGATTGGAGAAACTTAATTTTTCGCCCCAAAAAAAAACGTAAGGGGTACCACTGTCTTTTTTTTTTTTGGGCCGAATTTTTGAGTTTCGATATCTCAGCTCTGGAAGGGGCTAGAGCCTCCATTTTTGCACTCAGGTCTAAGGCTCATGGCCCTCTATCAGAATCCAGAGTTTTGGGAAGATTGGAGAAACTTAATTTTTCGCCCAAAAAAAAAAACATAAGGGGTACCACTGTCGTTTTTTTTTCGGGCCGAATTTTTGAGTTTCGATATCTCAGCTCTGGAAGGGGCTAGAGCCTCCATTTTTGCACTCAGGTCTAAGTCTCATGGCCCTCTATCAGAATCCAGAGTTTTGGGAAGATTGGAGAAACTTAATTTTTCGCCCCAAAAAAAAACGTAAGGGGTACCACTGTCTTTTTTTTTTTTGGGCCAAATTTTTGAGTTTCGATATCTCAGCTCTGGAAGGGGCTAGAGCCTCCATTTTTGCACTCAGGTCTAAGTCTCATGGCCCTCTATCAGAATCCAGAGTTTTGGGAACATTGGAGAAACTTAATTTTTCGCCCAAAAAAAAAAACGTAAGGGGTACCACTGTCGTTTTTTTTTTGGGCCGAATTTTTGAGTTTCGATATCTCAGCTCTGGAAGGGGCTAGAGCCTCCATTTTTGCACTCAGGTCTAAGTCTCATGGCCCTCTATCAGAATCCAGAGTTTTGGGAAGATTGGAGAAACTTAATTTTTCGCCCAAAAAAAAAAACATAAGGGGTACCACTGTCGTTTTTTTTTCGGGCCGAATTTTTGAGTTTCGATATCTCAGCTCTGGAAGGGGCTAGAGCCTCCATTTTTGCACTCAGGTCTAAGTCTCATGGCCCTCTATCAGAATCCAGAGTTTTGGGAAGATTGGAGAAACTTAATTTTTCTCCCAAAAAAAAAAAACGTAAGGGGTACCACTGTCGTTTTTTTTTTCAGGCCGAATTTTTGAGTTTCGACATCTCAGCTCTGGAAGGGGTTAGAGCCTCCATTTTTGCACTCAGGTCTAAGTCTCATGGCCCTCTATCAGAATCCAGAGTTTTGGGAAGATTGGAGAAACTTAATTTTTCGCCCAAAAAAAAAAACATAAGGGGTACCACTGTCGTTTTTTTTTCGGGCCGAATTTTTGAGTTTCGATATCTCAGCTCTGGAAGGGGCTAGAGCCTCCATTTTTGCACTCAGGTCTAAGTGTCATGGCCCTCTATCAGAATCCAGAGTTTTGGGAAGATTGGAGAAACTTAATTTTTCGCCCAAAAAAAAAAACGTAAGGGGTACCACTGTCGTTTTTTTTTCGGGCCAAATTTTTGAGTTTCGATATCTCAGCTCTGGTAGGGGCTAGAGCCTCCATTTTTGCACTCAGGTCTAAGTCTCATGGCCCTCTATCAGAATCCAGAGTTTTGGGAACATTGGAGAAACTTAATTTTTCGCCCAAAAAAAAAAACGTAAGGGGTACCACTGTCGTTTTTTTTTTTGGGCCGAATTTTTGAGTTTCGATATCTCAGCTCTGGAAGGGGCTAGAGCCTCCATTTTTGCACTCAGGTCTAAGGCTCATGGCCCTCTATCAGAATCCAGAGTTTTGGGAAGATTGGAGAAACTTAATTTTTCGCCCAAAAAAAAAAAACATAAGGGGTATCACTGTCGTTTTTTTTTCGGGCCGAATTTTTGAGTTTCGATATCTCAGCTCTGGAAGGGGCTAGAGCCTCCATTTTTGCACTCAGGTCTAAGTCTTATGGCCCTCTATCAGAATCCAGAGTTTTGGGAAGATTGGAGAAACTTAATTTTTCGGCCAAAAAAAAAAAACGTAAGGGGTACCACTGTCGTTTTTTTTTTCGGGCCAAATTTTTGAGTTTCGATATCTCAGCTCTGGAAGGGGCTAGAGCCTCCATTTTTGCACTCAGGTCTAAGTCTCATGGCCCTCTATCAGAATCCAGAGTTTTGGGAAGATTGGAGAAACTTAATTTTTCGCCCAAAAAAAAACGTAAGGGGTACCACTGTCGTTTTTTTTTTTGGGCCAAATTTTTGAGTTTCGATATCTCAGCTCTGGAAGGGGCTAGAGCCTCCATTTTTGCACTCAGGTCTAAGTCTCATGGCCCTCTATCAGAATCCAGAGTTTTGGGAAGATTGGAGAAACTTAATTTTTCGCCCAAAAAAAAAAACGTAAGGGGTACCACTGTCGTTTTTTTTTTTGGGCCGAATTTTTGAGTTTCGATATCTCAGCTCTGGAAGGGGCTAGAGCCTCCATTTTTGCACTCAGGTCTAAGTCTCATGGCCCTCTATCAGAATCCAGAGTTTTGGGAAGATTGGAGAAACTTAATTTTTCGCCCAAAAAAAAAACGTAAGGGGTACCACTGTCGTTTTTTTTTTTGGGCCAAATTTTTGAGTTTCGATATCTCAGCTCTGGAAGGGGCTAGAGCCTCCATTTTTGCACTCAGGTCTAAGTCTCATGGCCCTCTATCAGAATCCAGAGTTTTGGGAAGATTGGAGAAACTTAATTTTTCGCCCAAAAAAAAAAAACGTAAGGGGTACCACTGTCGTTTTTTTTTTTGGGCCGAATTTTTGAGTTTCGATATCTCAGCTCTGGAAGGGGCTAGAGCCTCCATTTTTGCACTCAGGTCTAAGTCTCATGGCCCTCTATCAGAATCCAGAGTTTTGGGAAGATTGGAGAAACTTAATTTTTCGCCCAAAAAAAAAACGTAAGGGGTACCACTGTCGTTTTTTTTTTTGGGCCAAATTTTTGAGTTTCGATATCTCAGCTCTGGAAGGGGCTAGAGCCTCCATTTTTGCACTCAGGTCTAAGTCTCATGGCCCTCTATCAGAATCCAGAGTTTTGGGAACATTGGAGAAACTTAATTTTTCGCCCAAAAAAAAAAACGTAAGGGGTACCACTGTCGTTTTTTTTTTTGGGCCGAATTTTTGAGTTTCGATATCTCAGCTCTGGAAGGGGCTAGAGCCTCCATTTTTGCACTCAGGTCTAAGTCTCATGGCCCTCTATCAGAATCCAGAGTTTTGGGAAGATTGGAGAAACTTAATTTTTCGCCCAAAAAAAAAAACATAAGGGGTACCACTGTCGTTTTTTTTTCGGGCCGAATTTTTGAGTTTCGATATCTCAGCTCTGGAAGGGGCTAGAGCCTCCATTTTTGCACTCAGGTCTAAGTCTCATGGCCCTCTATCAGAATCCAGAGTTTTGGGAAGATTGGAGAAACTTAATTTTTCGCCCAAAAAAAAAAACGTAAGGGGTACCACTGTCGTTTTTTTTTCGGGCCAAATTTCTGAGTTTCGATATCTCAGCTCTGGAAGGGGCTAGAGCCTCCATTTTTGCACTCAGGTCTAAGTCTCATGGCCCTCTATCAGAATCCAGAGTTTTGGGAAGATTGGAGAAACTTAATTTTTCTCCCAAAAAAAAAAAACGTAAGGGGTACCACTGTCGTTTTTTTTTTCAGGCCGAATTTTTGAGTTTCGACATCTCAGCTCTGGAAGGGGTTAGAGCCTCCATTTTTGCACTCAGGTCTAAGTCTCATGGCCCTCTATCAGAATCCAGAGTTTTGGGAAGATTGGAGAAACTTAATTTTTCGCCCAAAAAAAAAAACATAAGGGGTACCACTGTCGTTTTTTTTTCGGGCCGAATTTTTGAGTTTCGATATCTCAGCTCTGGAAGGGGCTAGAGCCTCCATTTTTGCACTCAGGTCTAAGTGTCATGGCCCTCTATCAGAATCCAGAGTTTTGGGAAGATTGGAGAAACTTAATTTTTCGCCCAAAAAAAAAAAACGTAAGGGGTACCACTGTCGTTTTTTTTTTTGGGCCGAATTTTTGAGTTTCGATATCTCAGCTCTGGAAGGGGCTAGAGCCTCCATTTTTGCACTCAGGTCTAAGGCTCATGGCCCTCTATCAGAATCCAGAGTTTTGGGAAGATTGGAGAAACTTAATTTTTCGCCCCAAAAAAAAACGTAAGGGGTACCACTGTCTTTTTTTTTTTTGGGCCGAATTTTTGAGTTTCGATATCTCAGCTCTGGAAGGGGCTAGAGCCTCCATTTTTGCACTCAGGTCTAAGGCTCATGGCCCTCTATCAGAATCCAGAGTTTTGGGAAGATTGGAGAAACTTAATTTTTCGCCCAAAAAAAAAAACATAAGGGGTACCACTGTCGTTTTTTTTTCGGGCCGAATTTTTGAGTTTCGATATCTCAGCTCTGGAAGGGGCTAGAGCCTCCATTTTTGCACTCAGGTCTAAGTCTCATGGCCCTCTATCAGAATCCAGAGTTTTGGGAAGATTGGAGAAACTTAATTTTTCGCCCCAAAAAAAAACGTAAGGGGTACCACTGTCTTTTTTTTTTTTGGGCCAAATTTTTGAGTTTCGATATCTCAGCTCTGGAAGGGGCTAGAGCCTCCATTTTTGCACTCAGGTCTAAGTCTCATGGCCCTCTATCAGAATCCAGAGTTTTGGGAACATTGGAGAAACTTAATTTTTCGCCCAAAAAAAAAAACGTAAGGGGTACCACTGTCGTTTTTTTTTTGGGCCGAATTTTTGAGTTTCGATATCTCAGCTCTGGAAGGGGCTAGAGCCTCCATTTTTGCACTCAGGTCTAAGTCTCATGGCCCTCTATCAGAATCCAGAGTTTTGGGAAGATTGGAGAAACTTAATTTTTCGCCCAAAAAAAAAAACATAAGGGGTACCACTGTCGTTTTTTTTTCGGGCCGAATTTTTGAGTTTCGATATCTCAGCTCTGGAAGGGGCTAGAGCCTCCATTTTTGCACTCAGGTCTAAGTCTCATGGCCCTCTATCAGAATCCAGAGTTTTGGGAAGATTGGAGAAACTTAATTTTTCTCCCAAAAAAAAAAAACGTAAGGGGTACCACTGTCGTTTTTTTTTTCAGGCCGAATTTTTGAGTTTCGACATCTCAGCTCTGGAAGGGGTTAGAGCCTCCATTTTTGCACTCAGGTCTAAGTCTCATGGCCCTCTATCAGAATCCAGAGTTTTGGGAAGATTGGAGAAACTTAATTTTTCGCCCAAAAAAAAAAACATAAGGGGTACCACTGTCGTTTTTTTTTCGGGCCGAATTTTTGAGTTTCGATATCTCAGCTCTGGAAGGGGCTAGAGCCTCCATTTTTGCACTCAGGTCTAAGTGTCATGGCCCTCTATCAGAATCCAGAGTTTTGGGAAGATTGGAGAAACTTAATTTTTCGCCCAAAAAAAAAAAACGTAAGGGGTACCACTGTCGTTTTTTTTTTTGGGCCGAATTTTTGAGTTTCGATATCTCAGCTCTGGAAGGGGCTAGAGCCTCCATTTTTGCACTCAGGTCTAAGGCTCATGGCCCTCTATCAGAATCCAGAGTTTTGGGAAGATTGGAGAAACTTAATTTTTCGCCCAAAAAAAAAAACATAAGGGGTACCACTGTCGTTTTTTTTTCGGGCCGAATTTTTGAGTTTCGATATCTCAGCTCTGGAAGGGGCTAGAGCCTCCATTTTTGCACTCAGGTCTAAGTCTCATGGCCCTCTATCAGAATCCAGAGTTTTGGGAAGATTGGAGAAACTTAATTTTTCGCCCAAAAAAAAAAAACGTAAGGGGTACCACTGTCGTTTTTTTTTCGGGCCTAATTTTTGAGTTTCGATATCTCAGCTCTGGAAGGGGCTAGAGCCTCCATTTTTGCACTCAGGTCTAAGTCTCATGGCCCTCTATCAGAATCCAGAGTTTTGGGAAGATTGGAGAAACTTAATTTTTCGCCCAAAAAAAAAAACGTAAGGGGTACCACTGTCGTTTTTTTTTCGGGCCAAATTTTTGAGTTTCGATATCTCAGCTCTGGAAGGGGCTAGAGCCTCCATTTTTGCACTCAGGTCTAAGTCTCATGGCCCTCTATCAGAATCCAGAGTTTTGGGAAGATTGGAGAAACTTAATTTTTCGCCCAAAAAAAAAAACGTAAGGGGTACCACTGTCGTTTTTTTTTTTGGGCCGAATTTTTGAGTTTCGATATCTCAGCTCTGGAAGGGGCTAGAGCCTCCATTTTTGCACTCAGGTCTAAGTCTCATGGCCCTCTATCAGAATCCAGAGTTTTGGGAAGATTGGAGAAACTTAATTTTTCGCCCAAAAAAAAAAACGTAAGGGGTACCACTGTCGTTTTTTTTTTTTGGGCCGAATTTTTGAGTTTCGATATCTCAGCTCTGGAAGGGGCTAGAGCCTCCATTTTTGCACTCAGGTCTAAGTCTCATGGCCCTCTATCAGAATCCAGAGTTTTGGGAAGATTGGAGAAACTTAATTTTTCGCCCAAAAAAAAAACGTAAGGGGTACCACTGTCGTTTTTTTTTTTTGGGCCGAATTTTTGAGTTTCGATATCTCAGCTCTGGAAGGGGCTAGAGCCTCCATTTTTGCACTCAGGTCTAAGTCTCATGGCCCTCTATCAGAATCCAGGGTTTTGGGAAGATTGGAGAAACTTAATTTTTCGCCCAAAAAAAAAAAACGTAAGGGGTACCACTGTCGTTTTTTTCGGGCCAAATTTTTGAGTTTCGATATCTCAGCTCTGGAAGGGGCTAGAGCCTCCATTTTTGCACTCAGGTCTAAGTCTTATGGCCCTCTATCAGAATCCAGAGTTTTGGGAAGATTGGAGAAACTTAATTTTTCGCCCAAAAAAAAAAAACGTAAGGGGTACCACTGTCGTTTTTTTTTTCGGGCCGAATTTTTGAATTTCGATATCTCAGCTCTGGAAGGGGCTAGAGCCTCCATTTTTGCACTCAGGTCTAAGTCTCATGGCCCTCTATCAGAATCCAGAGTTTTGGGAAGATTGGAGTAACGTAATTTTTCGCCCAAAAAAAAAACGTAAGGGTTACCACTGGCGTTTTTTTTTTCGGGCCGAATTTTTGAGTTTCGATATCTCAGCTCTGGAAGGGGCTAGAGCCTCCATTTTTGCACTCAGGTCTAAGTCTCATGGCCCTCTATCAGAATCCAGAGTTTTGGGAAGATTGGAGAAACTTAATTTTTCGCCCAAAAAAAAAAAACGTAAGGGGTACCACTGTCGTTTTTTTTTTCGGGCCAAATTTTTGAGTTTCGATATCTCAGCTCTGGAAGGGGCTAGAGCCTCCATTTTTGCACTCAGGTCTAAGTCTCATGGCCCTCTATCAGAATCCAGAGTTTTGGGAAGATTGGAGAAACTTAATTTTTCGCCCAAAAAAAAAAAACGTAAGGGGTACCACTGTCGTTTTTTTTTCGGGCCTAATTTTTGAGTTTCGATATCTCAGCTCTGGAAGGGGCTAGAGCCTCCATTTTTGCACTCAGGTCTAAGTCTCATGGCCCTCTATCAGAATCCAGAGTTTTGGGAAGATTGGAGAAACTTAATTTTTCGCCCAAAAAAAAAAACGTAAGGGGTACCACTGTCGTTTTTTTTTCGGGCCAAATTTTTGAGTTTCGATATCTCAGCTCTGGAAGGGGCTAGAGCCTCCATTTTTGCACTCAGGTCTAAGTCTCATGGCCCTCTATCAGAATCCAGAGTTTTGGGAAGATTGGAGAAACTTAATTTTTCGCCCAAAAAAAAAAAACGTAAGGGGTACCACTGTCGTTTTTTTTTTTTGGGCCGAATTTTTGAGTTTCGATATCTCAGCTCTGGAAGGGGCTAGAGCCTCCATTTTTGCACTCAGGTCTAAGTCTCATGGCCCTCTATCAGAATCCAGAGTTTTGGGAAGATTGGAGAAACTTAATTTTTCGCCCAAAAAAAAAAACGTAAGGGGTACCACTGTCGTTTTTTTTTTTGGGCCGAATTTTTGAGTTTCGATATCTCAGCTCTGGAAGGGGCTAGAGCCTCCATTTTTACACTCATGTCTAAGGCTCATGGCCCTCTATCAGAATCCAGAGTTTTGGGAAGATTGGAGAAACTTAATTTTTCGCCCAAAAAAAAAAACGTAAGGGGTACCACTGTCGTTTTTTTTTTTGGGCCGAATTTTTGAGTTTCGATATCTCAGCTCTGGAAGGGGCTAGAGCCTCCATTTTTGCACTCAGGTCTAAGTCTCATGGCCCTCTATCAGAATCCAGAGTTTTGGGAAGATTGGAGAAACTTAATTTTTCGCCCAAAAAAAAAAAACATAAGGGGTACCACTGTCGTTTTTTTTTCGGGCCTAATTTTTGAGTTTCGATATCTCAGCTCTGGAAGGGGCTAGAGCCTCCATTTTTGCACTCAGGTCTACGTCTCATGGCCCTCTATCAGAATCCAGAGTTTTGGGAAGATTGGAGAAACTTAATTTTTCGCCCAAAAAAAAAAACGTAAGGGGTACCACTGTCGTTTTTTTTTCGGGCCAAATTTTTGAGTTTCGATATCTCAGCTCTGGAAGGGGCTAGAGCCTCCATTTTTGCACTCAGGTCTAAGTCTCATGGCCCTCTATCAGAATCCAGAGTTTTGGGAAGATTGGAGAAACTTAATTTTTCGCCCAAAAAAAAAAACGTAAGGGGTACCACTGTCGTTTTTTTTTTTTGGGCCGAATTTTTGAGTTTCGATATCTCAGCTCTGGAAGGGGCTAGAGCCTCCATTTTTGCACTCAGGTCTAAGTCTCATGGCCCTCTATCAGAATCCAGAGTTTTGGGAAGATTGGAGAAACTTAATTTTTCGCCCAAAAAAAAAAACGTAAGGGGTACCACTGTCGTTTTTTTTTTTGGGCCGAATTTTTGAGTTTCGATATCTCAGCTCTGGAAGGGGCTAGAGCCTCCATTTTTACACTCAGGTCTAAGGCTCATGGCCCTCTATCAGAATCCAGAGTTTTGGGAAGATTGGAGAAACTTAATTTTTCGCCCAAAAAAAAAAACGTAAGGGGTACCACTGTCGTTTTTTTTTTTGGGCCGAATTTTTGAGTTTCGATATCTCAGCTCTGGAAGGGGCTAGAGCCTCCATTTTTGCACTCAGGTCTAAGTCTCATGGCCCTCTATCAGAATCCAGAGTTTTGGGAAGATTGGAGAAACTTAATTTTTCGCCCAAAAAAAAAAAACATAAGGGGTACCACTGTCGTTTTTTTTTCGGGCCTAATTTTTGAGTTTCGATATCTCAGCTCTGGAAGGGGCTAGAGCCTCCATTTTTGCACTCAGGTCTAAGTCTCATGGCCCTCTATCAGAATCCAGAGTTTTGGGAAGATTGGAGAAACTTAATTTTTCGCCCAAAAAAAAAAACGTAAGGGGTACCACTGTCGTTTTTTTTTCGGGCCAAATTTTTGAGTTTCGATATCTCAGCTCTGGAAGGGGCTAGAGCCTCCATTTTTGCACTCAGGTCTAAGTCTCATGGCCCTCTATCAGAATCCAGAGTTTTGGGAAGATTGGAGAAACTTAATTTTTCGCCCAAAAAAAAAAACGTAAGGGGTACCACTGTCGTTTTTTTTTTTTGGGCCGAATTTTTGAGTTTCGATATCTCAGCTCTGGAAGGGGCTAGAGCCTCCATTTTTGCACTCAGGTCTAAGTCTCATGGCCCTCTATCAGAATCCAGAGTTTTGGGAAGATTGGAGAAACTTAATTTTTCGCCCAAAAAAAAAAACGTAAGGGGTACCACTGTCGTTTTTTTTTTTGGGCCGAATTTTTGAGTTTCGATATCTCAGCTCTGGAAGGGGCTAGAGCCTCCATTTTTACACTCAGGTCTAAGGCTCATGGCCCTCTATCAGAATCCAGAGTTTTGGGAAGATTGGAGAAACTTAATTTTTCGCCCAAAAAAAAAAAACGTAAGGGGTACCACTGTCGTTTTTTTTTCGGGCCAAATTTTTGAGTTTCGATATCTCAGTTCTGGAAGGGGCTAGAGCCTCCATTTTTGCACTCAGGTCTAAGTCTCATGGCCCTCTATCAGAATCCAGAGTTTTGGGAAGATTGGAGAAACTTAATTTTTCGCCCAAAAAAAAAAACGTAAGGGGTACCACTGTCGTTTTTTTTTTTGGGCCGAATTTTTGAGTTTCGATATCTCAGCTCTGGAAGGGGCTAGAGCCTCCATTTTTACACTCAGGTCTAAGGCTCATGGCCCTCTATCAGAATCCAGAGTTTTGGGAAGATTGGAGAAATTTAATTTTTCGCCCAAATAAAAAAAACATAAGGGGTACCACTGTCGTTTTTTTTTCGGGCCGAATTTTTGAGTTTCGATATCTCAGCTCTGGAAGGGGCTAGAGCCTCCATTTTTGCACTCAGGTCTAAGTCTCATGGCCCTCTATCAGAATCCAGAGTTTTGGGAAGATTGGAGAAACTTAATTTTTCGGCCAAAAAAAAAAAACGTAAGGGGTACCACTGTCGTTTTTTTTTTTGGGCCGAATTTTTGAGTTTCGACATCTCAGCTCTGGAAGGGGTTAGAGCCTCCATTTTTGCACTCAGGTCTAAGTCTCATGGCCCTCTATCAGAATCCAGAGTTTTGGGAAGATTGGAGAAACTTAATTTTTCGCCCAAAAAAAAAAACGTAAGGGGTACCACTGTCGTTTTTTTTTCAGGCCGAATTTTTGAGTTTCGATATCTCAGCTCTGGAAGGGGCTAGAGCCTCCATTTTTGCACTCAGGTCTAAGTCTCATGGCCCTCTATCAGAATTCAGAGTTTTGGGAAGATTGGAGAAACTTAATTTTTCGCCCAAAAAAAAAAACGTAAGGGGTACCACTGTCGTTTTTTTTTTTTCGGGCCGAATTTTTGAGTTTCGATATCTCAGCTCTGGAAGGGGCTAGAGCCTCCATTTTTGCACTCAGGTCTAAGTCTCATGGCCCTCTATCAGAATCAAGAGTTTTGGGAAGATTGGAGAAACTTAATTTTTCGCCCAAAAAAAAAAAACGTAAGGGGTACCACTGTCGTTTTTTTTTTTCGGACCGAATTTTTGAGTTTCGATATCTCAGCTCTGGAAGGGGCTAGAGCCTCCATTTTTGCACTCAGGTCTAAGTCTCATGGCCCTCTATCAGAATCCAGAGTTTTGGGAAGATTGGAGAAACTTAATTTTTCGCCCAACAAAAAAAACGTAAGGGGTACCACTGTCGTTTTTTTTTTCGGGCCGAATTTTTGAGTTTCGATATCTCAGCTCTGGAAGGGGCCAGAGCCTCCATTTTTGCACTCAGGTCTAAGTCTCATGGCCCTCTATCAGAATCCAGAGTTTTGGGAAGATTGGAGAAACTTAATTTTTCGCCCAAAAAAAAAAACGTAAGGGGTACCACTGTCGTTTTTTTTTCGGGCCGAATTTTTGAGTTTCGATATCTCAGCTCTGGAAGGGGCTAGAGCCTCCATTTTTGCACTCAGGTCTAAGTCTCATGGCCCTCTATCAGAATCCAGAGTTTTGGGAAGATTGGAGAAACTTAATTTTTCGCCCAAAAAAAAAAAACGTAAGGGGTACCACTGTCGTTTTTTTTTTTGGGCCGAATTTTTGAGTTTCGATATCTCAGCTCTGGAAGGGGCTAGAGCCTCCATTTTTGCACTCAGGTCTAAGTCTCATGGCCCTCTATCAGAATCCAGAGTTTTGGGAAGATTGGAGAAACTTAATTTTTCGCCCAAAAAAAAAAACGTAAGGGGTACCACTGTCGTTTTTTTTTTTGGGCCGAATTTTTGAGTTTCGATATCTCAGCTCTGGAAGGGGCTAGAGCCTCCATTTTTACACTCAGGTCTAAGGCTCATGGCCCTCTATCAGAATCCAGAGTTTTGGGAAGATTGGAGAAACTTAATTTTTCGCCCAAAAAAAAAAAACGTAAGGGGTACCACTGTCGTTTTTTTTTTTGGGCCGAATTTTTGAGTTTCGATATCTCAGCTCTGGAAGGGGCTAGAGCCTCCATTTTTGCACTCAGGTCTAAGTCTCATGGCCCTCTATCAGAATCCAGAGTTTTGGGAAGATTGGAGAAACTTAATTTTTCGCCCAAAAAAAAAAACGTAAGGGGTACCACTGTCGTTTTTTTTTTTGGGCCGAATTTTTGAGTTTCGATATCTCAGCTCTGGAAGGGGCTAGAGCCTCCATTTTTACACTCAGGTCTAAGGCTCATGGCCCTCTTTTAGAATCCAGAGTTTTGGGAAGATTGGAGAAATTTAATTTTTCGCCCAAAAAAAAAAAAACATAAGGGGTACCACTGTCGGTTTTTTTTCGGGCCGAATTTTTGAGTTTCGATATCTCAGCTCTGGAAGGGGCTAGAGCCTCCATTTTTGCACTCAGGTCTAAGTCTCATGGCCCTCTATCAGAATCAAGAGTTTTGGGAAGATTGGAGAAACTTAATTTTTCGCCCAAAAAAAAAACGTAAGGGGTACCACTGTCGTTTTTTTTCGGGCCAAATTTTTGAGTTTCGATATCTCAGCTCTGGAAGGGGCTAGAGCCTCCATTTTTGCACTCAGGTCTAAGTCTCATGGCCCTCTATCAGAATCCAGAGTTTTGGGAAGATTGGAGAAACTTAATTTTTCTCCCAAAAAAAAAAAAAACGTAAGGGGTACCACTGTCGTTTTTTTTTTTTCAGGCCGAATTTTTGAGTTTCGACATCTCAGCTCTGGAAGGGGTTAGAGCCTCCATTTTTGCACTCAGGTCTAAGTCTCATGGCCCTCTATCAGAATCCAGAGTTTTGGGAAGATTGGAGAAACTTAATTTTTCGCCCAAAAAAAAAAACATAAGGGGTACCACTGTCGTTTTTTTTTCGGGCCGAATTTTTGAGTTTCGATGTCTCAGCTCTGGAAGGGGCTAGAGCCTCCATTTTTGCACTCAGGTCTAAGTCTCATGGCCCTCTATCAGAATCCAGAGTTTTGGGAAGATTGGAGAAACTTAATTTTTCGCCCAAAAAAAAAAAACGTAAGGGGTACCACTGTCGTTTTTTTTTTTGGGCCGAATTTTTGAGTTTCGATATCTCAGCTCTGGAAGGGGCTAGAGCCTCCATTTTTGCACTCAGGTCTAAGGCTCATGGCCCTCTATCAGAATCCAGAGTTTTGGGAAGATTGGAGAAACTTAATTTTTCGCCCGAAAAAAAAAAACGTAAGGGGTACCACTGTCGTTTTTTTTTCGGACCGAATTTTTGAGTTTCGATATCTCAGCTCTGGAA
This sequence comes from Pimephales promelas, assembly GCF_988280905.1. Taxonomy (NCBI): domain Eukaryota; kingdom Metazoa; phylum Chordata; class Actinopteri; order Cypriniformes; family Leuciscidae; genus Pimephales; species Pimephales promelas. Next base: position 7,184,211 of record NC_142786.1, on the reverse strand, counting down.
GGGGCTAGAGCCTCCATTTTTGCACTCAGGTCTAAGTCTCATGGCCCTCTATCAGAATCCAGAGTTTTGGGAAGATTGGAGAAACTTAATTTTTCGCCCAAAAAAAACAACTTAAGGGGTACCACTGTCGTTTTTTTTTCGGGCCGAATTTTTGAGTTTCGACATCTCAGCTCTGGAAGGGGCTAGAGCCTCCATTTTTGCACTCAGGTCTAAGTCTCATGGCCCTCTATCAGAATCCAGAGTTTTGGGAAGATTGGAGAAACTTAATTTTTCGCCCCAAAAAAAAAAACGTAAGGGGTACCACTGTCGTTTTTTTTTTTCGGGCCGAATTTTTGAGTTTCGATATCTCAGCTCTAGAAGGGGCTAGAGCCTCCATTTTTACACTCAGGTCTAAGGCTCATGGCCCTCTATCAGAATCCAGAGTTTTGGGAAGATTGGAGAAACTTAATTTTTCGCCCAAAAAAAAAAACGTAAGGGGTACCACTGTCGTTTTTTTTTCGGGCCGAATTTTTGAGTTTCGATATCTCAGCTCTGGAAGGGGCTAGAGCCTCCATTTTTGCACTCAGGTCTAAGTCTCATGGCCCTCTATCAGAATCCAGAGTTTTGGGAAGATTAGAGAAACTTAATTTTTCGCCCAAAAAAAAAAACGTAAGGGGTACCACTGTCGTTTTTTTTTCGGGCCGAATTTTTGAGTTTCGATATCTCAGCTCTGAAAGGGGCTAGAGCCTCCATTTTTGCACTCAGGTCTAAGTCTCATGGCCCTCTATCAGAATCCAGAGTTTTGGGAAGATTGGAGAAACTTAATTTTTCGCCCAAAAAAAAAAACGTAAGGGGTACCACTGTCGTTTTTTTTTCGGGCCGAATTTTTGAGTTTCGACATCTCAGCTCTGGAAGGGGCTAGAGCCTCCATTTTTGCACTCAGGTCTAAGTCTCATGGCCCTCTATCAGAATCCAGAGTTTTGGGAAGATTGGAGAAACTTAATTTTTCGCCCAAAAAAAAAAAAACGTACGGGGTACCACTGTCGTTTTTTTTTTCGGGCCGAATTTTTGAGTTTCGATATCTCAGCTCTGGAAGGGGCTAGAGCCTCCATTTTTGCACTCAGGTCTAAGTCTCATGGCCCTCTATCAGAATCCAGAGTTTTGGGAACATTGGAGAAACTTAATTTTTCGCCCAAAAAAAAAAAGTAAGGGGTACCACTGTCGGGTTTTTTTTGGGCCGAATTTTTGAGTTTCGATATCTCAGCTCTGGAAGGGGCTAGAGCCTCCATTTTTGCACTCAGGTCTAAGGCTCATGGCCCTCTATCAGAATCCAGAGTTTTGGGAAGATTGGAGAAACTTAATTTTTCGCCCAAAAAAAAAAACATAAGGGGTACCACTGTCGTTTTTTTTTCAGGCCGAATTTTTGAGTTTCGATATCTCAGCTCTGGAAGGGGCTAGAGCCTCCATTTTTGCACTCAGGTCTAAGTCTCATGGCCCTCTATCAGAATCCAGAGTTTTGGGAAGATTGGAGAAACTTAATTTTTCGCCCCAAAAAAAAACGTAAGGGGTACCACTGTCGTTTTTTTTTTCGGGCCGAATTTTTGAGTTTCGATATCTCAGCTCTGGAAGGGGCTAGAGCCTCCATTTTTGCACTCAGGTCTAAGTCTCATGGCCCTCTATTAGAATCCAGAGTTTCAAGAAGAGTTTCAAGAAGAGTTTCAAGAACAGCACATGAGGGAACGTCTGCCAATTCCACCAACTGCGTAAAACGTAGCCTATAATTTGTATTATTTAAAATTACTTTTTAAATTCCAAAGCTTGTAGAAGGTGGCAATACTGACCTGGTAGCCTTGAGTACATTAACTTGTTTAAGATAATGATTCATAAAACATATAATTATCAATTAAGCCTATTTACTTCACTGACACAGACGAAAGTGAATGACTATCAGTCAAAATTCAGGGGGTTTAGGAGGGGAAGAAATAGGGCAGGATAAGGAGACTGAGAAAAAGAAAGATGAAGATGAGAAGAGAGCAGGCTATTGACAAAATAATCAAATGCCCTCTGACATGGTTTTAAAGCTTTTATTATCCTCTTTTTTTTGGCCTTCAAAAGTCTTAAATTGCACATAATTTGGTCAGAGAAATCAAAATTTTCTTTTTGTCCCAGTGTTAAGCAATTTTAACATAGTATTGTCATTAAATCAGTGTAGATGGGCCAAATTAAACCATTAAAATATCAAGTAACTAAGTGGCTACTTGGTGTCACAGCGACACCCAAAAAGTATTGCTATACCACGATACTCAATATGTTGTCCCACGGTGAGCCATTTTTCTCTGTTGCACCTTCACAAAAATTGAGGGTTCCCCCACCTGACAAATCCCACTTTAACCACTGTACCAAGGTAAAAAAAAAAATTTGTAATATATATTTACTTGCACGGATTAATTGTTCACCACAAGACTAGTAATATGCGCTAAGAAAGTAAATAGGTTAAATTTTGATTTCACAGGGACTTTAAGTAAACTTAATTAAGCAGAGTCAATATAGTAATATGCTTCAAACCCATTTCTGTTTATGAAAGCACACTTTAAAGAATACTTTCTGTAAAATATAGTTTAATAATACATTTACTGCAAGGATACAGGATTTCTTTAAGTGAACTTAATATTATTCTTTGTATATATATATATTTCACTTTAAGTATGCACTGAATTTAGTGTGTTCAATAAAAATATCCATAAACTAATATCCAATAAGCCAAATATACTTTCAAAAACTGAAAAGGTTAGTGCCAGGAAGTATTGAAATCATACACAATACTTACCACAAAGTGAGCTTTTAAGTTTACGTGACAAAAACGTTTAATGATAACTTGAATTAAACTTCTTTTTTTGTAAAGAAAGGCCTATCTAAGAATAAATGAATGGAATATTAATAAAAACATTTACCTCCATTTGAACTATGCTGTCAGTGCCTTTTTTAATGACACTGTCTTAAATGTGATACCAGGAAGATCAAATCATTATTTTTTTAAAGGAAGCAAATATTACAGCGTATCAGGGTTCAAGACAAAGTGAGAGACAATTTCGATTGTATTTACTGATTTGCACAGCACTTCATTATCCATTAAAATGTATGGTGATGAATGGGGCTGATATTCTATCAAATACTGTGATGAGGACAGTGAATGTTTCCAGAGAGTGACTCCTCGCAGTGTAGAAAAGCACTAGAAAATGATTGTCAAGATGTGAAAATAGTCTCTGATGGGTGCTGAAGTTCCCCATTATGCATGGTGAGATCCCTCATTATCAAAGGCTGGGAAACCTCCTTCAGGCCCTTCATGGAAACGAAGAACATAAGCATTGATGGCCCTCATCTCACTTCTAATGATTTCTTCTGCATTTTATGTTCCCATCTTCCCAAACACTATGCAAAATTGCATATTTTCTCTGCCTCGTATATTAAAACAAGACATTTGGTAAGGAACAATGCTTTCCTCAAAATATAGACAAATACTCACAACAGTTCATGCTTGATAATGGCGAGGGTCTTTCATAATGATAATGAAACTATGCTATAGTAAAAAAAAAAGGGTTATTTGGTACCCTGCATGTGTTTGTCTGAAACGTAACATTAAGAGACCACCTGCTGATGCTCAATGCTCAATCTCATCAGTTCGTTCGCATCCTTGTGAAACAGATTTCTGGTGTGGCTGTCAAACACACTACAAACCAGATGGTGAAAGTTGATGTTCCGTATCTGATGTCTCAAAACACAAGCAGAAAGGAGCAGGACTGTTTCTCTTTGCCTACTCGGATCCAAAGGGACTTTTTGGAGAGAGTCTGTTAATCATAACTGTTTGGTTTCATGGTTTGAGGCACTGATAGAACAAAAGACATGAACATATGGTTGGGAGAAAATGTGACGCAGTTTATGTAATACGGTTTATATACTGTGTATACAGGTTTGCTTTGATTTCACATCAGATTTAATGGTTTATTTGCAGGCTGCACAGTGCAGAACCAATGAAAGATCATCAAAGACGCATAAAAAATATCTGAATCAGAACTACGCTCCATGTGAAACACAACAACACTCGAATCATACAGCCTAGATAGTATCGTACTATATCTAATTGAAAAAAAAAAAAAAAACAACGCACACACACTCTCTTTATGTTCACTCTGTCTCGCGCTGTAAAATACAATCATCTTCAGTGCAGTAAAACACCACGTCTCGTACGAGCTGCTCCGGGGCAACATCCATCACCAAAGCGTTTGGCAATAATGAGCACAAGATGGCAGGCTAGCCCGTAAAATGGTTTCATGGAACAGATCCACATCGAAGCCTCAGGAGAAATGTATAGGGGTCGTGAACCTAGGCTGGATTTGGATTGGTCGCTCCGAGTGGTCAGGGCACAAAGTCAGCCAATCGGTACCGTCCCCGACAGCTGCGTCAACGTGGTCTGAAGCTGATGTCACTGCTGTCTGGAAATCTGTGGAGCAGTTTCAGGTAATGCGGAGTAGAAGTGGCATAGCGACTTTAAAATCACAGTCAAACAGTCGTGCTAATGGCGTGCTTGTGGTAACGTCAGTCACGACACGAGACGTGTTCAGGGGAATCTGAAGGTCACCCGATGAATCTATGAATTCATTAGAAGTTACCTAGGGTAATGTGTCCATCAAAGATCTCCAGATGTTGCAGACGGATCATGTGTCGTGTTGACATCATATACAGCTGTGTTCCCAAGGACCTCACCTGTGACCTTTAAGACATCACAGGTTAAGGGTCTCAGGGACACAGACATACACTAGTATTCAGATGAACTCAAAAGTGAGGGGAAAATTTCCCGCTCTGGGTTTGTTTGAATGCAGCGTCACTTAAAGTTTAAAAGAAAGTTTTTCCCACAAATTGCATGATTTCATTGTACATTCAAGTAGATATACAGAAAAATTAAGACCACGGATTTATGACACAGCTTTTTATTATTTTTATTAAAAAAAGTATCATTTACCTCACCTTATGATATACTGAAATATATATGTTTGTTATATCTATCCTTTGTATAAAATGTATTGCGGTTTCCGCAAAACTATTAAGCATAACTGTTTTCAACATTGATAATAATAAATGTTTCATGAGCACCAAATCAGCATATTACAATCTGAAGGATCATGTGACGCTGAAGACTGGACTAATCATGCTGAAAATCCAGCATAAATGACATTTTAAAATAGAAAACAGCTATTTAAACTTGTAATAATATTCTCAATCTTGCTTTTTTACAGAATTTTTGATCAAATAAACGCAGCCTTGGTGAGTTTAAGAGACTAACGTGATTCAATCTTACCAACCCCGAACTTTTGAACGTTATTAATAATAACGATTGATCTTGGATGAGGACCCTTCATTACCGTCCTACGTACCTTCATCAGATTTGCCGAAAGTAAATGAATCGATCTCACAATGACAGTTTCTTCTCCGAATCGAGTGACGTCGCTGGATGTCCTGAGACCTGTGGCAAACAGAAACAAGGTTTAACATATTAAACTCATTTGAACCCACAGGAATTGACAGCAACTGCCAAATTAAGGCTTAGCATCTCTGCTTCAGCAGCACCATAAAAGAGTGCGCAGTTTGTCCCGTCCGGCCCCCTGGTGGCAGACACCGAACACGACGCTTGAACCGAATGAACCCAAAGACAGATATGCACTGCCAGCAAACTGTCTCTGCCCTCTCTCTCTGGCTGCCCTCCTTTTCTGCCAAGCCTCAAACACAGAGGCATCGGTGTGAACGCAAGCCACATATATATATCTATAAAGGTGTGAGGCATATCATAAACCGGCTGGCCTTTGTGCGGTATATAGGCGACGTAGCCGGCGCGTTGCGGTTCTGAGATGTATAGAAAGCACGTATTCCCAGAAAACTGCAAACGCTGCTCTCTCTTCCTCTGTCTGTCTCGGTCTCGTAGTGCCCCAGTTTTAAGGCTCTTTCCAAAGAAGAGTGGAGGGGGAACCAGCAGACAAAAAGGCAGATTTGGAAAGGCATGCAGGGGAAAAAACAACAGTTTGCAGGGTTATAAGGCAACGTCAAACGTTTAAAAAGCCGAACACAGAAGTCTTCAGCTCGCTCCTCCTGGTCGTCCCAACCTAATTTACTGCTAAACGCGCTCACGGACATGCACGGTGCACCTCGTATGTTATACATTAAAGAGTTGTCACGAAATCCGCTATAGTGTCTCCCGAGCGCAATCCGACGTTCGCTTCCTTAGAGCCGTACGATAAACTAGTTTCCTCCATCCCTGTTTGACTTCTATCTCCCCACGGTCCCCCCGCGCTCTCCTTCTGTCTCCTAGCGTGGCGTTGATGCTGTGACACTCGTGGCGATCATGAGATAGGTGCGCTTTGAGCAGCCCACCATTATCTGATGCCGTCCCCTCTTCTCTTCCCTTTCTCTCCGTTTCTCCCTCCCTTCCTCTCATTACTCCTTCCTCCCGCCCGACAGAATCCATGTCTAATCCCCCCAGCATCATAAATCAGTGTCACCTAAACACTAACGCACCCAACCAGCGTGTGCCATGGACGTTCAGACCTAGTGCTGCTCCCTGTCGTCACTGTCCCTGCCTCCGCGTCTCGCTCCGCTTCCTCTAACCAACACCCCCCCTTTCTTCTCCTACTCTCCTGCATTTTGTCCATAGAATATCTGCCGTTCTCTCTCTCTCTTTCTCCC